>NC_091952.1:148636418-148890869 GCF_031021105.1 Erythrolamprus reginae | reverse complement strand
ATCTCTTCTGGATCGCTGCAGGCGACTGCAGGACTTGCGCGAAAACCTCCCCATTCGCTGGCAGGGCTGCCAAATGCAGGAGCCGTCCATGGTTTCGGAGGGGCTTTGCGAATCTGCGAGAATGGTTCGGGAAATGTGAAGTCGCTCCGAATTCCCCCTCAGCCTATTGACAGAGCGTGGAAGTCCGCCCCCCTCCAAAACCCCCCAACCCAACCCTTCAAATTATTATTGTTGTTGTTGTTGTTGTTGTTATTGTTATTGTTATTGTTATTGTTATTGTTATTGTTATTGTTATTGTTATTGTTATTGTCTCCTACGACCTGGTGTGTTGGTGCGTCCAGTGGGTGGGCAACCTGTTTCCAGTTTCAGGAAGTTCCAGTTTGTCTCATTCTCTTGTTTCTCTCAATCAATCTCTCAGGCTGCTGCACGAACTGAATGTCCAATAGCTAGTGGCTATCGATCTTTTAAAAGTAGCATTTTCTAGCTGTTGGTGTTTGTTTGTTTGTTTTTTGGACTTGTATGCCGCCCCTCTCCGTGGACTCCGGGCATAAAAAGATACAATATATAAAACATTTCTAAGCCAATTAATAGAATAGTTCAGTTAAAATGTTATCTTTAAAACTAAACATTTAAAATCGAGCTGTCACCTACATACTATCACATTAAAAACGTTCATTGGACAGAGGCTGGGGTCTAATGACCCCAAGCCTGGTGACATAGGTGAGTCTTAAGACTCTTACAGAAGGCAGGGAGGGTGGGGACGGTCCAAATCTCCAGGGGGAGCTGATTCCAGAGGGCCGGGCCCCCCACAGAGAAGGCTCTTCCCCTAGGCCCCGTCAACTGACATTGTCTGGCTGACAGGACCTGGAGAAAGCCAACTCTGTGGGACCTAATTGGTCGCTGGGACTCACACGGCAGAAGGCGGTCCCGCAAGTAATCTGGCCCAATGCCAGATGTTTATGGGGAAACATGTTCAATGTCACTTTTGCTGGAGATTACTGGAAAGAAAAAACCTCTTTATAAGCAGGAGGAAGATGTGAGCATCAAGCAGACAAGAAGTGTAAGGACTATTTTGTTTAAAATGGAACGAGGTTGAATCTGTTGTTCTGATCCAGGATTGTAAGACTGTAAAGTGCTCCCAGCTGGAGAAGACAAATAAGTACGGTGGGTGCTACTGAACAAGTTGTGCTGATGAACTCTTGAAGTTTTTTCTATTTTACTTCTGCCTATCTTTCTACATCAGGGACATCAGGGACCAATCAGATTTCAAGAATACTTTCACCTATTTTGTTCAATGCAATGAAATTTTTTCATACAAGTCACCCGCCCAGAATCTGCATGGAGTTGGGCAGCCTACAGATCGGAAAAATGAATGAATAAATAAATAAATGAATAAATAATCAATCAATCAATCAAACAAACAAACAAATAAATAAATAAATAAATAAATAAATCGCCTTCTCAGAGATGTTGGTACCCATGAGAGAAAGACCCTGCAAGGACTAATTCCTCCAAATCAGTTTCTCATTTTAGATCCATAAAACTCTTAAGTGCTACAGAGTTGGATTGGACTCCTGGGAGTTGCATAGATAAATTCTTACCATCCAGTCCCAGGAACAATGGTCTTTCCAGAAGTTCTCAAGGCGGTTTACATGACACAAATAAAGCAGTTTAAACAGATCTGAATGATTCTCTTGCTACAAAGAGACCTTCTGCAAAAACATTTGTTTTATATTAAGAGCTGCTGCAAAGAACTACAGTAATTTTTGTCTTTTTTTTTTAATGCTTTTTTAAAGCCCACTTTCATCTACGGATTTAAATGAATTGCTGTTGGGATATTTTGCCCTCCCAAAAGGCACAAAATAGGTCTGGATCAGACATTAGCCCAAGTGCTCACACTCCTTGCCCCAAATTACAACTGGTCAGTGTATGTTTATGTGGAACAAATTGTGTGTCCCTTTCCTTAAGACTGCTAGAGATGGAGAGCAGGGTGAACCATGTGAACACTCCTTAGAGTTTCTCAGATCAGCCTCCCCAGTTTATTGGGAAAGCATTGGATTGGGAAAAACCAAGACAGAAACTACTTTTCCACACAATAGCCAGTTAAGATGAACTCCGTGGAGCTGAAAAAATGTGATGTTAGCCATGGGCTCTGATGATCTTAAAAGGGGGTCAGAGAGAATAAAAAGCCAGTACCCATAATGTTCTATGGAGTTCTGATGCTTGGAGCAAAAGTAGAGACCGGCCAACCTTGTCAAGTTACCAACAGAAGTTTACTAACCAATGTATTGCCTTGACCTGGTTTAGCAGAGTTCTTCTGTACTTGACTACTGCTGCCTGGTCTGAAATTCTTGATAGGAGAATTTGTCCCATTACAGAATCAAAGCACTCTGTCCATTTATCCTTGTGTTGGCTTAAAGGAGTGCCAGCAATTCTTAGCCTGTCCTTTTGAAGAGATTGAGAATTAAGAAAGTGATAATTGGATGGGGACTCGGTGCTACATTTACTCTTATTTCTGTACCTCAGGGTTGAATTGTGAGAATCTTTGTGCTCTCTGAACTATCACAGTTTGGTAAGGAAACCTCTGCAAGAAAGCAAGCAAAATCAGAGACCACTAAGTACACCGCAGAACTGAACAGGGCTCCCCCTTCAACTATTCCTTCCTTCCTTCCTTCCTTCCTTCCTTCCTTCCTTCCTTCCTTCCTTCCTTCTTTCTTTCTTTCCTTCCTTCCTTCCTTCCTTCTTTCCTTCCTTCCTTCCTCCCTCCCTCCCTCCCTCCCTCTATTATTTATTATTCTGAAACTGGGGATAGTGTAAAAGAAAAATCTTTGTTTTTACAGGCCATTACATGTCATTTTATAACTTTCCCAGAAAATTTTGCAGAGGAGCAAAAGGAGAGATTAACTAATGCCCAGTAATTATGGACATGTTTGCTTTATGCGTGGATAGTGTGCACCAAGCTGAATGCCCGAACTTAAGAGAGTTTTTATATTGCTGAGTGCAACCCTGAGTGAACTGGCAGCAACACAATCCACAACCTACTCCTGGTGCCCTGACTTCCATCCATTGTTGCTGAGAGAGATTGACCCAGTGTTCTAATCATTACAAAGCAGGAAATACATGGAAATAATGGAAATTGTATACAAAATGTAAGCCCTAGGATAGTTATTTATAAATAACTGTTGCTCCCCCTGTCAAATCCTCTTCCTTGAAAACCTGGGGGGGGGGGAACCTGAAACCCCCAGCTCTGTCCAGCATGTGGCATGACTCTACTGTGCTTCATTGCCATTCTCATTGTAGCCCCATAGCTTAGCAGAGGGTCTGTGCTTATTAAAAAATGATGCATGAACCAGACAGCTTCAGCAATGCCTGCTGGGATTAATTTGCTGCAACTGTGACAGCGGAACAATGATAAGTTCCTATTTGGTTCTTATGGCAAAATGCATCAGATTATCTGAAATCCTGAAGGGAGTCGCTGATAGTCCTGATAGTCACTGGTAGCTAAACCTTATTATTTTTTTTCCCATCAAGAAACAAAACAAACCCAGGGGTGGGGGCGGGGAGAGAACTCTTCTCTACATCACATTAAAGTTTAATGTAGCAGCCTTTTAGCCACAAGAAAACTATGCCAGCATTAGACTTGCTGCTCCCCAGAATCAATCCCTGCCCTGCTGTGTAATAATTGTGCCTTAGTTTGTGTGAGTAGGTAGCTAGCAAAGGGCTCAGGGACAACAGCAGGTGCCTCTAAAACTTCTCATCATTCGGCAAACAAACTAGGATGTATTTTTTTCCCAAGTCTGCATGTGTCACATTCCTTCTTTTGTCCTTTGAAGGTCAAAGGGATGCCATTTCAGGGATACAGTTTCTGCCCAATGGGTGCAAGCCATGCAGACCGGAATTGTTACTGTCTCATTCGGAATTTTTGCGTACAAAGACAGATAGTCCTTGATTTACAACCACTTGTTTAGTGACCATGCGAAGTTACAATGGCACTGAAAAAAGTGACCTATGACTATTTTTCATACTTTATGACCATTGCAGCATCTCCATGGGCACTTGATCAAAATTCAGGTGCTCGGCAAATGACACGTATTTATGATTATCATAATGTCCCAGGGTTTGGGGATCTCCTTTATGAGCTTCTGACAAGCAAAGTCAATGGGGAAGTCAGATTCACGTAACAACTGGGTGGCTAATTTAACTGCAATGACTCACTTAACAATGGTGGTGAGAAAACTCATAAAATGGGGCAAAACCCGCTTAACAAATGTTTAGAATGGAATAACAGAGTTGGAAGGGACCTTGTGGGTCATTTTGTCCAACCCCACCCCCAAGCAGGAGACCCCACACCATTTCTGACAGATGGCAGTCCAGTCTCTTTTTGAAAGCTTCCAGTGATGATGCTCCCACAACTTCCAAAGGCAACTTCTGTCCATTGGTTGATTTTTCTCACAATTTCTCCTTATTTCCAGGTTGAATTTCCCCTTGATGTCTTGTTTTAGGAACAGAAATTTTGGGCTCAATGGTGGTCAAGGACTATCTGTAAACGAATCAATTAACCAACCAACCAGCCAACCAATCAACCAACCAATCAATCAAAATGCTTCCACAATTAGAGAATTCTAAGTACAAAGACCCCAAATGAAAAGTCCACTCTATGCCTTCTTTGAACCTAGATGTGTTTCTAACATCTGCTTACAGCATGATTCCCCAATTGCACCCCTCCCAAAATATCTGTAGATAGATAGATAGATAGATAGATAGATAGATAGATAGATAGATAGATAGATAGATAGATAGATAGATAGATAGATAGATAGATAGAGAGGCAGGCAGGCAGGCAGGCAGGCAGGCAGGCAGGCAGGCAGGCAGATGATATAGATAAATATATACAGAGACAGTCAGGCAGACAGACAGACAGACAGACAGACAGACAGACAGACAGACAGACAGACAGACAGACAGACAGACAGACAGATAGATAGATAGATGTGCTGGATAATTAGATGATAGATGCTATCACCCTCTCCCCTTTTCTCCACAACAGTGAGGAGTATGGAGAGATGAGCCAGCAAACCAGCATCTTAGTTCCTGCCCCTGGCAGATTTGCAGCATCCCTTCTTCAGCTATAGGGCAGATGGTTTCCCACTAGGAGGAATTCCATCCTGCTTCCCAAACAATCTGATTCCCCCCCCCATCCTGCCCTCCACGGTCACACTAAATGGCCAACCTAAGTTGTGTCTTTGTCATCTCCTATGACTGGACAAAGTTTTTAACTGTGATCCCTTGCCATGGAAAAGAAAGTGTGATAAGGGAAAACAAGAGATGCTATGGGGCAGCCAAGCTCTTGGTGTTTCCCCCATTGGCTAATTGGAGGGGGCCTAGCTGATTCAAGAAGGAGGAAGGGAGGATACGGGCCAAGCACCACGAAAATCTATTTATGGTGTAGGGAAGTGAAGCTGATGACTGTGGATAGCGTCTCCAGTGTGGCCCCAAATAATGGAATGCACTCCACAAGGAGACTTTTTGGCTTCCCTTCCCAGGACTGTATTTAAGGTGGCAAAAGTATGTTTTTTTCTTTTCTTTTGCCAATCTTTCCATTGTTTGCCATTTAAATGAGTGGATTTTGAGTTTTGATTTTGATTGCATGAATTATATTAGTTTGTATGTTTTATATTGTTTAATTGTAATTTGAACTTGAGGTCAAAATTTTGACTGTGAAGTCAAAATAGTGTAGAAATATACAGTATAATGAAAATTATTCTAAAACATTGTCTTATCTGCAAACTATTAATTTTTGATTCAAGATAGTCATTAAAGTCTAATCAATTGACCTTAGAAACAACACGTCCACTTTAGGTATACTGAAGTTTCTATCTTTGTGCTGACCCAAAGTTTTGAAATAAATTCAACAAATGACTAGTACTATGGACGGATGGCGGTTTTCCTACCTTATTTTCTTGTATTTTGAGGGGCTACAACTTTGTACGAGCACAAATTGAAGTTTGAAAAGTAAAAATAAACTCCACATCCTTGACTTACAACCATTTATTTTAGTGACCATTCAAAATAACAATAGCTCTGAAAAAAGTCACTTATGACTGGTTTGTTTGTTTGTTTGTTTGTTTGTTTGTTTGTTTGTTTGTTTGTTTGACATGACTGTCACAGCATCCCCATAGTCACGTGATCAAATTTTGGATGCTTGGCAACTGGTTCATATTTATGACCATTGCTGTATTTCAGGATCATTTTGCAGTCTTCTGATAAGCAAAGTCCATGGGGAAGCCAGATTCACTTAACAACAATGTTACTAACTTAATAACCACAGTGATTCACTTAACAACTGTGGCAAGAAAAGTAAATTCCAGCAAAACATGCTTAACAAATGTCTCATTTAGCAACAGAAATTTTGGTCTGAACTGCAGTTGTAAATCAAGGACTATCTGAACTTTTTTTTTCAGTTCAAGGCATTTCCTTCTTCTGTCATCATTGTATAGGAAACAAATGCCCTCCCCCAACAACTTCTTTCCCTTGCTGCAAGGTTTTGTATCTAATGTTTACAGCTAGCAATTGAATCTAAGTGAACCTCCTGGAATTTGCTCCAGACAGATTCTACAAGTGAGAAATAACAGATAAACAACTTCTGCCCTACACAGCATAACTAGATTTTGAGGAAGAGCTTGGGATTGAAATGATGGCTGGACTCTGTCCATTCTGACAAATAGGCCATCAATAGACAACATCTATTATTGTGCAAAAGAGACCATCCGTAACCCAAAATGGGAACCTAAATAACCCAAATTACCTCCTCACCAGCAATCAAAATGCCCAGATGAACTTGGATTAACCTCAGGCCAACAATCCAGAAGTAAACAATACCCCAATCAAGGAACTGCAAAACAAGCTAATGGTAAACAGCCTAACCAAACAATCACCAAAACCACTCACGCTGAAGGGCAAGCTCTGTTGAGAGTAAACTCCACTCATAATGTTACCTAGTCTGGGTAATGAAAGTCTGAAAGGAAGCAAGTTCAGAGTGTACCAAAGATCCCTTATTGCAACCCTTGCCTGTGTTCCAGGTCATTTCCGGTTTAGCTCTCCTTAAATTTGCTATGGGCCGAGTGGATTGGTCTGATTCTAGTACAGTTAACAACTTCCCAAACTTGCCTCATTCATGGATACATGGCTGGAAATAAGGCAAAGACAAAGACATGGACACAAAGGGAAAAAAATTGCTGATGTCAAGGAATGATTCTGTCAGGGCCAAAAGCAAGTTGGGACACATTCTTAGATTTTGTTACAGCTTTGTCTTGCCCTAGCATTTTGTAAGTGCTGACAACTTTGCACAACTGAGGCTGAGAGAAAGGTTCACCTATTACTACCAGAGTGTTGTTCAGCATCATCTCATAGCAATTATACCAATTGGCCTGTCCTTGAGAATATTTGTCTGAAATGATTGGATTTAATGGGATTAAATCCTATTATTTTAAATTGCTGATGATAACTTTTTTCCCAGTTTGAGACATAATGAAAACATTAAACATTTCATATAATTTATTGTCTACAGTCTAATGGATTTGTATCAACCAGTCTAATGACTGCTTCTATTTAATTTTCACATGTTTAATTGCAAGGAAACACTTCAACACCACAGATTGAAACAGGCTACCAGCTTCTCCTTGACTGTGGTCTGGCAGGGCTCCAAGCAGCACTGAAAGCAACCTCATATCTTTAATTCTTGCCACACGGCTTGCTTACTGCCCTCGGGAAATGAGCTAAACAATCCAATGTGACCATTTGGAACATTTTCAGTGATAATAATAAAAAAGTCCTGATAAAAATTCACTATGTTAAATCACAGTGGCATTTCCACTGATATAAATATGGAATTATTGTGTTGGCTCTACTGCATGGTCTGGTAAACGAAAATGGGTGATACCTTAAGGATCATAGTTTGATAAGAAGTGCCAAAGCCCTCAGTCAATGGATTGGCGTAAAAAAGGAAGGGTTAGGAAAAGATGTGGAAAATTGTGATTTCAGGTTACAATATGGATTGGTTTAGATAAGATTTAGAGGCAAGGATTAGAGAAGAACACAGAAGCAGAAGTCCGCTCCCTCCAAGTTCTTGAAAACATTCCTACTTAGTTACATCACATCTAACAAAAAGAAGAGGAAAGAATTAAGGAAAACAAGCTATCTAAGCTTCAACCAATCCCTCAAGCACTGTTTCTGATAAATAGGCTAATTAGATGATATAGTTATCAATCTCTCAACTCCCTGCCCTCCATCCCATAAGACCATTTTGTTGGTAAGTACAGCTTTTCCAGGAAAACTAGAGATCTGTTTCTGTCTTAAAACAATGATAGTGAAATCTGTGGAGAATAAATGCAAGCACAGGAGGAAACAGGAGATTGAAACACACCCAGTCATAAGCATGAGGGATCATGGAGCTATTCTCCGGGTGATTTTCTAGCACTGCAATGATACTTACTCTCTGACTCATGAGATTAGGTTCAAAAAATACCCCAAGGCAATAGCAGGAAGGGCACATTTTCTACTTCCTCAGTGTGAAGGTTTGGCAACTGGTAGAAGTAAATCAAGTACACTTCTTTCTCTAACCTCGTGTCTTCCTAATTGCAGCATGAAGACATCTTGGCAATTTCTTCTATGGGGCATCTCCTCCTGCTGCCACACTTAGTATCATCTTCTTCCCAATGCAGAGGCAAAGGTAGCATTGCTTTTCAGGATAGAATTGGTTCCTGAGTCTGTTTCACAATAGCCCTGTGCCCAAGCCACTAATATGGAGTGTTCAGAACATAAACATAACCTTTGCTGTGTAATCTATCAATAATATCCCTTTTTTTTAACCGGAATTCAGAGTTTTCGCTTCCATGAAAGCAGAGAAACATTTTCATGGATAGTACAAATGCCCACGTGATCCAGGACTTTGAGAACGCTGCCTGTTTCTCATGTTACTAGTTGTAGCATTCCCTCTAGGCCGTGGGTATACATTCAGAGCCAGAACCAATCCAGGGCATGGGGTGAGGTATCATCAGTACACTGATGATACCCAGCTGTACATCTCCACTCCATGTCCAGTCAATGAAGCAGTGGAAGTGATTTGCCAGTGCCTGGAGGCTATTGGGGTCTGAATGGGTATCAAGAAGCTCAAACTCAACCCAGACAAGGCGGAGTGGCTTTGGGTCTTGCCTCCCAAGGACAATTCCATCTGTCCGTCCATTACCCTGGGGGGGGGGGGAATTATTGACCCCCTCAGAGAGGGTCTGCAACTTGGGTGTCCTCCTCGATCCACAGCTCACATTAGGGAAACATCTTTCGGCTGTGGCGAGGAGGGCGTTTGCCCAGGTTCGCCTGGTGCACCAGTTGCGGCCCTATCTGGACCGGGAGTCACTGCTCACAGTCACTCGTGCCCTCATCACCTCGAGGATCGACTACTGTAATGCTCTCTACATGGGACTACCTTTGAAGAGTGTTTGGAAACTTCAGATCATGCAGAATGCAGCTGTGAGAGCAATAATGGGCTTCCCTAAATATGCCCATGTTACACCAACACTCCGCAGTCTGCATTGGCTGCCGATCAGTTTCTGGTCACAATTCAAAGTGTTGGTTATGACCTATAACGCCCTTCATGGCATCGGACCAGGATATCTGCGGGACCACCTTCTGCCGCTCGAATCCCAGTGACCGGTTAGGTCCCACAGACAATGTCATCTGGCGGGACCCAGGGGAAGAGCCTTCTCTGTGGTGGCTCCAACTCTCTGGAACCAACTCCCCCCAGAGATTAGGATTGCCCCCACCCTCCTTGCGTTTCGTAAACTCCTTAAAACCCACCTCTGCCATCAGGCATGGGGGAATTGAGACATCTCCCCCTTGCCCATGTAGTTTTTGTGTATGATTCGATTGTATGCTTATTTTTTTATATATTGGGGTTTCTTTTTTGGACTTTTTAATCTAAAACTGTAATTTAGATTTCTAAATATTAGATTTGTTATTATGTACTGTCTCATAGCATCTATATGGCTGACCATCCAAGGTCACTACTATCCTGACATGTTATGTAAATCACTTTGAGGTCATATTTGGATCAAAAGGCAAGATGGTATTCGAAGAAATGAATAATTTAGAGCAGTGTTTCCCAACTTTGGCAACTTGAAGATATTTGGACTTCAACTCCCAGAATTCACCAGCCAGCATTCGCTGGCTGGGGAATTCTGGGAGTTGAAGTCCAGATATCTTCAAGTTGCCAAGGTTGGGAAACACTGATTTAGAGGAATTCAGTGAAGAAGTGACAGGCTCGAAATGGACCAATTCTCTCTTTCTCTTTCTCTTCCTTTTTCTTTTCCTCTTCCTCTTTTTCTTTTTCTCTTTCTTTCTCTCCCTCTCTCTCCCTCGTCCTCATGCATGCGTGCATGCACATGCACATGCACAAGTGTACACACAAACACACACACACACACAAACAGCTTCTTCAGTATCAAATTTTCCCCTTTATTTTTACCATTGAAAGCAGCTATGTATTCAATCATAACATGTTTTTCTGCCATGCCATACTTCATCTAGCTATCGACTGTCAGAGCCTATTAGTGAGGCTCCTCTAAACCTTACCTTTGGCTATCTTCTATCTTCTATCTATCTTCTATCTAGCCAAATGGGACACTGACAGCCAAACTTTGAAGCAAGTAATTTTTTAAAAAATAAGATGCACCTTAGAACATCCAACAATGGGAAACATCATGAGTCATAGTTAGCAAGTAAAAATTATATAATAAATGAAGAAATTAATCTGAGACAAAATTTAATTCAATAAGAAGCATAGATGGAAAAGGACAACATTAATACTTGATAGGAAATTCATTTAGTCTTTACTTGCGTCATGCATCCAGAACGAGTTCACATAATTTAAGAAGGAAACAGGAAAAGAATTCAGAGGGAAGCTATAAATATGATAAAGGCATGCTATAAACTTGAAAGGGAGGCATGCTATAAACTTGAAAGAAAGTTGAAAGATTAAAGGAATATCTGTTGATCAAAATTTGCTCTTACCTTTCATCTACTAAGATGTTCCTTCAAAATTATGCTTTTATTTTATC
This sequence comes from Erythrolamprus reginae, assembly GCF_031021105.1. Lineage (NCBI taxonomy): Eukaryota > Metazoa > Chordata > Lepidosauria > Squamata > Dipsadidae > Erythrolamprus > Erythrolamprus reginae. The sequence goes on along the minus strand of NC_091952.1, from coordinate 148,879,758 downwards.
ACCCCGAGGACAAGCTGTTTGAAGCAATAAATACATTCCACAAATAAAAATAAATAAGTCAATAAAATTATTTTACCCCTTATCAATTATTAGACATGTATCAGAACTCAGGACAACAGACTCTGTTGAACAATCAAATTGACAGAATTCAGATCACTATTCAATGTACTGATAAGGAAGGACCTGTAATTTATCAAATTGTATAGGCATGTACATGAGAAATAATAGGCAAATACTGAGGGCTGGTTGGAATTTTGAGCTCATGTGTTAGGTGCTCTATTAAAGAGCCGGGGTGGCGCAGCAGGTAGAGTGCTGTACTGCAGGCCACTGAAGCTGACTGTAGATCTGCAGGTCAGCGGTTCAAATCTCATCACCGGCTCATGGTTGACTCAGCCTTCCATCCTTCCAAGGTGGGTAAAATGAAGACCCGGAATGTGGGGCAAATATGCTGGCTCTGTTAAAAAGTGCTATTGATAACATGTTGTAAGCTGCCCTGAATCTAAGGAGAAGGGCAGCATAAAAATCAAATAGATGATAGATAGATAGATAGATAGATAGATAGATAGATAGATAGATAGATAGATAGAAAGATAGAATACTGACGGCAGAAAAAGACCTCATGATCCATGTAGTCTGCCCTTATACTATTTCCTGTATTTTATCTTAGGATGGATATATGTTTATCCCAGGCATGTTTAAATTCAGTTACTGTGGATTTATCTACCACGTCTGCTGGAAGTTTGTTCCAAGGATCTACTACTCTTTCAGTAAAATAATATTTTATCATGTTGCTTTTGATCTTTCCCCCAACTAACTTCAGATTGTGTCCCCTAGTTCTTGTGTTCACTTTCCTATTAAAAACACTTCTCTCCTGAACCTTATTTAACCCTTTAACATATTTAAATGTTTCAATCATGTCCCCCCTTTCCCTTCTGTGCTCCAGACTATACAGATTGAGTTCATTAAGTCTTTCCTGATACGTTTTATGCTTAAGATCTTCCACCATTTTTGTAGCCCGCCTTTGGACCCGTTCAATTTAATCAATATCTTTTTGTAAGTGAGGTCTCCAGAACTGAACACAGTATTCCAAATGTGGTCTCACCAGTGCTCTATATAAGGGGATCACAATCTCCCTCTTCCTGCTTGTTGTACCTCTAGCTATGCAGCCAAGCATCCTACTTGCTTTCCCTACCGCCCAACCACACTGCTCACCCATTTTGAGACTGTCAGAAATCACTACCCCTAAATCCTTCTCTTCTGAAGTATATAAATAAATAAATAAATTTTAAAAACACACAATAGGCATAGACAATCACAAAACAATACACAGATAGTGAATTTCTAGTACAGGATCCTGGCCTTCTAGCCTCCCCAGGATACTGCCCACTGCCTACCTTTCTCTCCCCCTCTACTTCTCTTCTCTGTGAAGCTAAGTACCATTTTTATTGCCTATGGAGACTTGGGAATCCTGTAATGCCAGAAATGTACAGTACAGTAGTTAGCAAAAGTGCTATGCTTAGCAGAATGCCACTTCTCATCTACTGTTTTTTAAAAGTAAAATAAATTAGGAAAAAAAACCTGAGTCAGATGGGATAGATGGGACAAACACCAAAGGGACAATCCAAGGCATGTAGAGTAAGTGTGTGTGTGTGCATCTTGTTGCCTACCCGTGTTTGAAGCCATAATGGATCAAAGTATACTTCCAATCCTCACCACCATAACAGTTTCTAAATGCAGCCTTCTAGCTGGCTTAAGTGCCAAGGTGGCTGGTCACAAGCCCTCAGTCAGTGTCACAGGAGCTCAGTTTGAGAAAACACAGCACCTTTATGGCATTAAAATAAATTGAAGATGATGACAGCATTAATTAGAAGAGACACAGTATGACATGATAATGTTGATGATGATACTTTAATTTGTTCATTTACACTTAGTAATTTATTTTATTTTAAATATCTGTACATCATTCCTGTCTTTTTAAATAATAATAATAATAATCTCATCTGATTGACACTATGGCAATTATATTGTGGGTCATAACAAAGTTTTCAAATTGTTCCACAAAATAATTAGCTTACGTCAAACTGAAAACAGATGAGAAGAATATATTCAGGTACTGTAAAATATATTCTCCATCCAGAAAACATGACCATATTTAACTTTCTATATAGTTAGATTCAGAATTACTTCTGAATGAAACCTTTTTATTAAAAAAAATGGCAACTAAATGGATGTCATATTCCAGCTTGTATTTAAAGCACGTTTCCACTCCCTGTTTCTTGTTTTTCCATGTGATGTTGGAAACCATATTGACAAACCAGAAGGTAGGGCTTCTGTCAAGAGATGAACCTAAGACAAGCCTCCTCTCCCTTCCAAATCAAGGTGCAGAGTCCTCTAAGCCAACCTTGGCAACTTTAAGAGTTGTAGACTAACTCCCAGAGTTCCTCACCAGCAAATCTGGGAGTTGAAGTCCACAAATTTTAAAGTTGCCAAGGTTGGGGACCCTTGCTCAGTGAAGGGCCACCAAAATTTTTGCTACCACACTGTGGGCATGGCTTATGCAGGCCTTGCATTTTCTTTCAACATCTTTCAATGCAAATTGGGTGCTCTGGGTGGAGCTCCATTTTTACTACCTCACTGCATTCCCCCCCATCCGGGCAGTAGTCCACCCCTGCCCTTTCTCTAACCCAGTGCTTTTCAATTATTTTCTGTTAACTCCTGGAAAAAGTAAACATTTTGCACTCCCCCAACTCTCTGCCAATGCCCATCTTGTGACCTATCCCGCCTGACCTGCCAGCCCCAAATTGTGCCTCACCACAAAATTTGCATCCTACCTGACCCTTGTACGGGTACCTCTGTTGCATTCCTCAGTCCTGGGTCCAGGGCAGCCCGTTCTAAAAGAAAACATCTCGCAAGTTTGAGAATTTTGATTGAATTTCAAGATGTTTTCTTTTAGAATGGGCTGCCCTGGGCACAACGCCTAGGAATGTGGCAGAGGTACCAGTACAAGTGTCAGGTAGGACGCGCATCCTACTTCCTGCAGCAAAAAAAAGCACATTCCCCAGGATCACACACACACACACCGGCATCACTTTGTGACTCCCCAGAGTGGCCTGCCCCACTATTTGAGAAGCATTGCTCTAAGCCAACCAAAAGGAAAAGCCAACCCACAACAAAAATGACATCTTCCTAATAAATATCATTGCTACTGACAAATAGGTTGCTACTCTTTTATGAGACGTCAGATCTGCTTGCTGGGTCCTCTACCTTCCTTTGACCTTCCTGGCTAAGAGTTGTGCAAGGACATGTGGAAGAGCTCAGTTGTGCTTTGTTGTGCAAATGAAGGAGGCTCTTTCTGGACCAGAGCTTGCAATCTGTCCAGTCTTCAGTTATTAAAATGGTGAAGTGGACAAGGCCATTGGAGCTGTGACTTCTGCCACCTGTTTACTGGATCCATGTCCCTCTTGGCTGGTTTCGGCCAGTCGAGGGGTGACATGGAGCTGGGTCCAGGAGATTGTCAACGCCTCCTTGGGGAGGGGGTCCTTTCCGGCCCTTTATAAGGAGGCACTTGTGCGCCCCCTCCTCAAGAAGCCTCACCTGGACCCAGCCGTGCTTAATAACTACCGTCCAGTCTCCAACCTTCCCTTTATGGGGAAGGTTGTTGAGAAGGTGGTGGCACTTCAACTCCAGCGGTCCTTGGAAGAAGCCGATTATCTAGGTCCTCAACAGTCTGGATTCAGACCCGGCTACAGGACTGAAACTGCTTTGGTCACGTTGATGGATGATCTCTGCCAGGACGGGACAGGGGCTTGTCCCCTGTCCTGGTGCTCCTTGACCTCTCAGCGGCTTTCGATACCATCAACCATGGTATCCTTCTGTGCCGGCTGGAGGGGTTGGGAGTGGGTATGCCCATATTATTCCAAAACTCCGCAGTCTGCACTGGTTGCCGATCAGTTTCCGGTCACAATTCAAAGTGTTGGTTATGGCCTATAAAGCCCTGCATGGCACCGGACCAGAATATCTTCGGGACCGCCTTCTGCCGCACAAATCCCAGTGACCGGTTAGGTCCCACAGAGTCGGCCTTCTTCGGGTCCTGTCGACTAAACAATGTCGTCTGGCGGGACCCAGGGGAAGAGCCTTCTCTGTGGTGGCTCCGACCGTCTGGAACCAGCTCCCTCCAGAGATTAGGATTGCCCCCACCCTCCCTGCCTTTCGTAAACTCCTTAAAACCCACCTCTGCCGTCAGGCATGGGGGAACTAAAACATTTCCCCCTTGCCCATGTTGTTTTGGCGTTTGATTGATTGTGTGCTTGTTTTTTATATATACTGGGATTGTTTTATGAATTTCTTAACTTAAAATTGTAATTGGATTGGTGGCCTTGGATTTGTCACTACGTACTGTTTTTTACTATTGTTGTGAGCTGCCCCGAGTTTGCGGAGAGGGGCGGCATATAAATCCAATAAATCTAATCTAAAATGGACTATAAATAATAAATTTTAATAGAGTCAGGTGTAAAGTTCTTCAGTAAGGCAAAAGAAATCAAATGAACAGGGATTTGGGTGGGTAAGATAATACCTGTCTTGGCAACAATACATATGAAAAGGATCTAGGGATATAGCTGATCTCAGGATGACTCTGAGTCAACAGAATGACATTATTCTAAATAAATAAGTTTAGGGCATTTTAGGTTGATTCACAGGAAGGATGGTTTACAAGTCACAGGAGCTAATCCTTTTATTCTGTTCTGTATTGATTAGACATCATCTCAAGCACCATATGCAAATCTGAGGCCACACTTTAAGATTCAAAGAAACTAGAACAGATGCATACAAATCCAATAAATAAATAAATAAATCAGCCTGAGCCCAAGGTCTTCAAATGTCAGAACATCTCAGGAGAAGAGCAAAGGGTTTAAAAGGTGGGTGGGTGGTGCATTTCCACTTGTCTGCATTTCCCTGAAACACATTGCTCACTGCCACCCACTATATCTTTCTTGGTTCAATATTCTGTGATTCTACCGTCCTGTTTCATTTCATTTCATTTCATTTTATTGGATTTGTGTGCCGCCCCTCTCCGTAGACTCGGGGTGGCTAACAACAGTAATAAAAACAATGTGTGACAATCCAATACTAAAAACTAAAAACCCTTATTTTAAAACCAATCATACATACAAACGTACCATACATAAATTGTGGAAGCCAAGGGGGAAAGAATATCTTAATTCCCCCATGCCTGACGACACAGGTGGGTTTTAAGAAGCTTGCGAAAGGCAAGAAGGGTGGGAGCTATTCTAATCTCTGGGGGGAGTTGGTTCCAGAGGGCCGGGGCCGCCACAGAGAAGGCTCTTCCCCTGGGTCCCGCCAAAGGACATTGTTTAGTTGACGGGACCCGGAGAAGGCCAACTCTGTGGGACCTAATTGGTCGCTGGGATTCGTGCGGCAGAAGGCGGTCCCGGAGATAACCTGGTCCGATGCCATGAAGGGCTTTATAGGTCATAACCAACACTTTGAATTGGGACCGGAAACTGATCGGCAACCAATGCAGACTGCGGAGTGTTGGTGTGACATGGGCATATTTAGGAAAGCCCATGATTGCTCTCGCAGCTGCATTCTGCACGATCTGAAGTTTCCGAACACTTTTCAAAGGTAACCCCATGTAGAGAGCGTTACAGTAGTCGAGCCTCGAGGTGATGAGGGCATGAGTGACTGTGAGCAGTGACTCCCGGTCCAAATAGGGCCGCAACTGCTGCACCAGGCGAACCTGGGCAAACGCCCCCCTTGCCACAGCTGAAAGATGTTTCTCTAATGTGAGCTGTGGATCGAGGAGGACGCCCAAGTTGCGGACCCTCTCTGAGGGGGTTAATAATCCCCCCCCCAGGGTAATGGATGGACAGATAGAATTGTCCTTGGGAGGCAAAACCCACAGCCACTCCGTCTTATCAGGGTTGAGTTTGAGTCTGTTGACACCCATCTAGGCCCCAACAGCGTCCAGGCACTGGCACATCACTTCCACTGCTTCACTGACTGGGCAAGGGGTGGAGATGTAAAGCTGGGTATCATCTGCGTATTGATGATACCTCACCCCATGCCCTTGGATGATCTCACCCAGCGGTTTCATGTAGATATTAAATAGCAGGGGGGAGAGGACCGACCCCTGAGGCACCCCACAAGGGAGTAACCTAGAGGTCGACCTCTGAGCCCCCACTAACACCGACTGCGACCGACCGGAGAGGTAGGAGGAGAACCACTGAAGAACAGTGCCTCCCACCCCCAACCCCCCCAGCCGGCGCAGAAGGATACCATGGTCAATGGTATCGAAAGCCGCTGAGAGGTCAAGGAGCACCAGGACAGAGGATAAACCCCTGTCCCGGGCCCGCCACAGATAATCCATCAGAGCAACCAAAGCAGTTTCCATGCTGTAGCCAGGCCTGAATCCTGACTGCTGAAGACCTAGATAATCAGCTTCTTCCAAGGACCGTTGGAGTTGGAGCGCCACCACCTTCTCAACAACCTTCCCCATAAAGGGAAGGTTGGAGACTGGACGGTAGTTGTTAAGAATGGCTGGGTCCAGGGAAGGCTTCTTGAGGAGGGGGCGCACAAGTGCCTCCTTGTAGGGATCCAGAAAGGACCCCCTCCCCAGAGAAGCATTGACAATCTCCTGGACCCAGCTCCGTGTCACCTCCCTGCTGGCCGAAACCAGCCAGGAGGGACACGGATCCAGCAAACAGGTGGCGGAACTCACAGCTCCAATGGCCTTGTCCACTTCATCAGGTGTCACCAGATCAAACTCTTCCCAGACAGGTGGACAAGTATGGGCCCCAGTCACCTTGACTGAATCGTTATCAGTCGACTCTGTTTCCCAATTGGAGTCGAGGTCCGCCCGGATCTGAGCGATTTTATCAGCGAAAAATGTGTTAAAATCCTCTGCACTGCTCTGCAAGGGCTCCCCAACTCCCCCCTGGTTAAGAAGGGAGCGGGTCACCCTAAACAGAGCGGCCGGGCGGGATTCCGCTGATGCAATCAAGGCGGCATGATACGCGCATCTTGCCGCCTTGAGCGCCACTTTGTAAGTCTTAATGTGAGCTCTTACAAGTGTTCGATCGGATTCAGACCTACTCTTCCTCCATCGCTTCTCTAGACGTCTCTTCTGGCGTTTCAACTCCCGGAGCTCCTGTTTATGGTCCACCCCTACATTTGCCCTCTACATTCTCTCTACCCCCATCCCAGAGCCTCCCTGAGATCATCTGTTGATACCAACATTTCTATTACGGAACCTCCACTTAAGCATCTACTCTCTCCTCCACTCCACTCTCTCAAGGGCTGCATTTTCTATGTCTTTATCTTCTCAATTTTCTTTGCTCCCTCACAATGCCAATCTACAATTTTCAAAGGCGGCTGTCTTCTGCAGGTTATCAGTAAAGATGTGCCCTCCGTTTTAACCCTCTTTATGGCCAAGGTATTTTCTGTACTACTCATTTGAATTATTATCCGCCCAGCTTTGAATTAGCAGAATAAGCTGGCATGAACTTCACTGTCCTCATTTCTGGCCTAAATTCTGCTTCTATTGCTGCAGTCACCTGCCATTCCTCCAAGGCCTAATATATCTTACGTACCTTGTGACTGTCATTGAATGCCGGTGGCTTAAATAAGAACAGATTACTTTAACAACGGCACTGCTAAGGATGATTTAAACCCATCTCACTTATGAACTGGGGATGAGATGAAGGCAATGTCATAGGGCCATGACAGACAAATGATGCTGCCAGGACATGGCTACGTTATGGTTAAGTGCGAATGACAGAAAGTCCTAAATCTGGTAACTAAACGTGACTTGACTTTCCTAAAGTTAAGTTCAAGAAAAGGTGAGAATCTTGTGTTAAAAGAAGCATGATGAAGATTATATGGAACACATATCTCTGTGTAATCAAATATAACATAACAAGTGTCATTACCATAATCCACCAACCAGTAAAAATGAACTCCAGTGTTTTTTGTGTGAAGAATGCAAAACTCTTTGAAGCTGTTATAATTTTTGAGAATTCATTCCAAATCTTTCCATTTTCAAGAGATTGATTGATTGATTGATTGGTTGGTTGAGTGAGTGAGTGAGTGATTTCTATGCCACTTATCTGGCCGAGGCAACTCTAAGCAGCTTACAGTCATACAATTAATATACTATTCAAAGAATTTACAAATTAGAACACTAAGTAAGAACCATACAGTTCAAAATTTAGATAAAATGTGATTTACCATGATGGAAAGGACGTGGGGTTCTGACCTAATCCATTAACCTTGTCCAAGGTGCCATTGCCCCACTGGGGTTCCAGGCCAGCGGGCAGAGCCAAGTCCTCAAGCCTTTTCACAAAGTCAGAAGGGTGGGTGCCAATCTCACCTGGTTTTGGGGGGGGGGATGTTAGAGAAGAAGAATACAATTATTTTTTAACTGATCTTTTCTTTTTCTGGGATTCATGAGCTAGATGTTGTAGGCATGAATGTAATCCTATTTCTTCTTGTTAATTGCACTTTAGTTTAAATTCCTGCTATATTTAAAGTTACAGGAAAATCTAATCTTCCTTAATAAACTTTCCTGAAAGGAAATATGAATGGTAAAAAAATATATCAACCATTCTTCTTTTCTTCTATTTCTTTATTATTTTTTTTGCCAATTCTGTGCTATTATTTCAGTTTTCCCCCACCTCTTATCCTCTCTGTACTTCAACTTCCCAACTGTGGGAGGTTCTAATCTAAATCAAACAGAGGTTTCTTTACTTAACCAACTGTGTACATTCTGCAGCTTCTTAAAGCTTTCGTCCCTAAACCTCTGGAATGTACCTGACAACTTCATACCATTAGGATCATGACTATAAGCCCTGTGCATTCAAAATAATGCTAAATACGATAAATACTGCATTGAAGCTACAATTTTACACCTTTCATGTAATAGTGAGTGCTTATGCAATAGGATCTCAGTAGTCAAGAATGGAGTTGCCTATACGATTACCATCTTCCTGAACTTGATATAATAACTCAAAATGAAGGAGTATATGATTGTGTTGTCATTGTTTATTTTCTTAAAATAATTTAACTTAAAGACAAGAAATACATACAGGCACAAGATACAAATCACCCTATTTTGGTTGGACTCATGTTGTGATACTGTAGTACAGCTGTAGCATTTTTCATTCATTTCAACAAGGATTGTATAATATCTTTATGGAATGTTCTCATGGTTTCATCTGTGAATGTTTTTTTAATAATCATAAAATGATGGGAGTATTTATTCTATAGAAAAACAGTCTCAGCCTAATATTGTTCACCTTATGATGACTTCTTCTACAAATATGTCATCCTTCAACAACTTTTTGTCCAGAAAATCTTTGTCAATAGATGTATATACATTTGAAACTTGATGATATCAAGCGCAGTGTAAGGAAAACCTGCTCAGCCTGAAATGCAAAGAATTTTTTTTTTATTTGTTTGAACTGGGATTGTAATGATCTATGTTTAAGCTTGTTCATTTCTACCCTTGTGTTGCTATCAACATAATTCATGCAGCTACCTGTAATACTGCTAATGCAAAGTATCCATTTTTTAAAAGAACTCGGTAGTAATAGTATAGTATAGTACGTGTGCTATACTATAATTTTAGTGCTTTCTTATTCATTTAAAAGGAGTTTGTACAGGACAACTGTCCAGTTGATAGCGTCCTTGTGATATAAGAGGGCATTTTTCCAGTACATTTCTCTGGGTATAGTTGTGTGCTGTGGTATTTAAAATATTTACTGACCCTTCACATCCTGGACACAAACTGTTTCAACTCCTACCCTCAAAAGGTTACTACAGAGCACTGCACACCAAGACAACTAGACACAAGAACAGTTTTTTCCCGAACACCATCACTCTACTAAACAAATAATTCCCTCAACACTGTCAGACTTTCTACTAAATCTGCACTTCTATTCTACTAGTTTTTCTCATCATTCCTATCATCCTTTTCCTCCCACTTAGGACTGTATGACTGTAATTTGTTGCTTGTGTCCTAAGATTTTTATTAATATTGATTGTTTCTTCATTGCTTATTTAACCCCTGTGAAAATCATTAAGTGTTGTACCACATGATTCTTGACAAATGTATCTTCTTTTATGTATGCTGAGAGCATATGCACCAAGACAAATTCCTTGTGTGTCCAATCACACTTAGCCAATAAAATTCTATTCTATTTGAATAAGATGTTTTAAGGAATGAAAAATCTATATGAATATGAAGGCCAGTAGGGGTAGTGGTTAAAGTTTTAGACCAGAACTTAAAGGAGCCACATTAAATTCCAACCCACAATCATGGAAATTCAATGGGGGTGTTTGAGCCAGTCATTCTCTCACCCCAATCTACTAAATTGGTTATTGTGGGACATACTGGAAGTGTCAATGTTACAAAGATGTTGGATGAGGAGGCAAGAGTTCTAGTCTACCATCAGCCACAGACACTCATTGGGTGAATTTGAGGCACTCAATCTTTCTCATCCCAGCATATCTTACAGAGTTATTGTGAAAAAGAAAAACAGAAGAAACAATGCTATGTATACTGCCTGAAGCTCCTGGAGAAAAGCTGGGGTATCAGCACATAATATCCAAACATATAAATTAAGTACCCATTTATTCTCTACCTGAGCCAACAAAAAGGAGCCAAAACATGAACTGGCAGAGCAATTCCATATATTGTTTACTTCAGAAGAACTACATATAATTATATTTTATGATTATTACATATTATTATGTATTCGTTCAGAAAGGTTTCTTTCCATTGAATGGAATCTATTCCATACTAGTGCTAAGCATAATTCTTCATCAATCAAAACTGAAGTTTGGTTTGATTGGTTAAAAACCAGTCAACGAAGCAGTGAATGTGATGTGCTGGTGCCTGGAGGCTGTTGGGGTCTGGATGGGTGTCAACAGACTCAAACTCATCCCTGATAAGTCAGAGTGCTGAGAGAGCAATCATGGACTTCCCCAGGTATGGCCATGTCACACCAACACTCCGCAGTCTGCATTGGTTGCCGATCAGTTTCCGGTCACAATTCAAAGTGTTGGTTATGACCTATAAGGCCCTTCATGGCATCGGACCAGAATACCTCTGAGACCGCCTTCTGCCGCACGAATCCCAGCGACCTGTTAGGTCCCACAGAGTTGGCCTTCTCCGGGTCCCATTGACTAAACAATATCATCTGACGGGACCCAGGGGAAGAGCCTTCTCTGTGGCGGCCCCGGCTCTCTGGAACCAGCTCCCCCCAGAGATCAGAATTGCCCCCACCCTCCTTGCCTTTCGTAAGCTCCTTAAAACCCACCTCTGTCATCAGGCATGGGGGAATTGAGATATTCCTTTCCCCCAGGCCTATACATGGTATGTTTGTGTGTATGTTTGGTTTTTAGTAAGGTTTTTTTAGTTATTTTAAATATTAAATTTGTCATATGCTGTTTTATTATTGTTGTTAGCCGCCCCGAGTCTACGGAGAGGAGCGGCATACAAATCTAATAAATAAGTAAGTAAGTAAGTAAATAAGTAAGTAAGTAAGTAAGTAAGTAAGTAAACAAACAAACAAATAAATAAATAAATATAACAGATTATAGCTAAACATCTTATGCTGCACACACACAAATATATAGGAGTCACCCTATGGGATTTACAGTACAGTACTTCTGATCAAAGTGAAGTTCAAGCATACTTAACTATTAAATATAATCAATACGGTAATTTGCTTGGCTCAGATTGTGCCTCAGTTACAGCGGAATGTGCTGCAAGGGATTCTGGATCTAAAGCGAGACTCCTTTATTGCTCTTCATTAAATGAGTACTCCACTTAATGTTCACAAGGACCCACAGTGCCTTCTGGGATTTTCAGTTGCAATCTATTTGGAGGACACCAGATTGGGAAAGACTGCAATAAATCATCATAATATATTATGAGAATACCAGGTTGTGTTTTCCATTATAACAGGCATTCAACAAAGCCTAATGTAGGAGCCTGAAATATTCATGTGCACAACACAGCCCTTGCTGCATATCAGTTTGTAGAGGAGCTGCATGGCCAGCGCCCCCTCCCCTTGCCTTTTAGCGTGAAGTGGTTGAGCAAGTGGAGTAGCACGTGAGATACTTTTCAGACCCCTGAACATTTTAATTAAAAAATATATATTCTCAGCACCCTTGGTCAAGAGGCAAATCTCTAGTGATAGAAAATTAGCTTGTTCAAATGAAGTTCCCGCCCTTCCCCTGTTTAGTTTTGCATGGAACCCCATCAAGACTGTTCGAAAAACTCCAGAGCAGGATTGACTTCTTGATAACACACCATTTGTGAAATGTGATACCATTCCATTGATCAGATTAGCAGTTTGATTCTCTAGATGAGTCTTTCTGGATCTCAACAAAAATGCATGGACTTCACCTCCCAGAATTCCACATGCTGTCTGGGAATGTTGGGGGGTGAGGTCTATGATTCCTAAAAGTTGCTAAACAGATATGGGCAGAAGGTGTCACAAAGAATAAGGGATTCAGAATAATTGCTGAGCAGAGGCTATATTTTTCCCTTTTTGATATCTCCATTTCAACATGGGAGTCTGACCAGCATCTTGGAGTCCTAGTGGACAACTATTTAAATATGAGCCAGCAGTGTGCAGCAGCTGCCAAAAAAGCCAACACAGTTCTAGGCTGCATTAATAGAGGGATGGAATGTAGATCATGTGAAGTGTTAATACCACTTTATAAGGTCTTAGCAAGGCCATACTTGGAATATTGCATTCAGTTTTGTCACCGTGATGTAAAAAGGAGGTTGAGACTCTAGAAAGAGTGCAAAGAAGAGCAACAAAGGTGATTAGGGGACTGGAGGCTAAAACATATGAAGAACAGTTGCAGGAACTGGGTATGTCTAGTTTAATGAAAAGAAGGACCAGGGGAGACATGATAGGAAGCCAGGCTCTTCTCCAAAGCACCTGAGGGTAGAACAAGAAACAATGGGTGGAAACTAAACAAGGAGAGAAGCAACTTAGAACTAAGGAGAAATTTCCTGAGAGTTAAAACAATTAATCCATGGAACAACCTGCCTCCAGAAGTTGTGAATGTTCCAACACTGGAAGTGTTTAAGAAGATGTTGAATAACCATCTGTCTGAAGTAGTGTAGGGTTTCCTGCTTAAGCAGGGTGTTGGACTAGAAGACCTCCAAGGTCCCTTCCAACTCTGTTGTTGTTGTTGTTGTTGTTGTTGTTGTATTAGTAGTAGTAGTAGTAGTAGTAGTAGTAGTAGTTGTTATTATTATTATTATTATTATTATTATTATTATTATTATTATTATCAATACAGCACAGCAAACGAAATTACTATGCTGCATTTTATCATCAGTTGGGCACTTCCCCAGCACCTAAGACTGATGTAGCGGCAAATTATGTGTGCCAATCCCAGTAAAGCGGCCTTTTGCAATTGACAGATGGAGATTTTGTCAATTCCGATGGTTTTCAAATGTCCGCTGAGATCCTTTGGCACTGCACCCAGCGTGCCAAGGACCACTGGGACCTCTTTCACTGGCTTATGCCAGAGTCGTTGCAGCTCGATTTTTAGATCTTCATATTTCACTAATTTCTCTAGCTGCTTCTCCTCAATTCTGCTGTCCCCTGGGATTGCAATGTCGATGATCCATGCTTTCTTTTTCTCCACAATTGGGATGTCTGGTGTGTTATGCTTCAGAATTTGGTCAGTCAGAAGTCGGAAGTCCCACAGTAGTTTTGCTTGCTCATTTTTGACCACTTTTTCGGGCTTATGATCCCACCAGTTCTTTGCCACTGGTAAATGGTGGTTCTGGCACAAGTTCAATTATTGCTATTGTTATTGTTATCGTTATCGTTATCGTTATCGTTATCGTTATGTGTTGTAAGCCATCCAAGTCCTCAGAAAGGCATATAAGTCCAATTAAATAAATAAATGGATGGATGGATGGATGGAATAAATAAATACTCCTACGATTGCTAGGCTAATTTTGTCATTTTATTTTATCATATGAAATATTTTTTAACCAGATTGCAATTGTAATGCTATATCATCCTCTGTGTGGAATTAAAAACAAACATAGAAAGAAAGAAATTAGCTCAGCCTCCAATAAATTTTAAATTTCTTACTTTTTCTTTTCTCCAACACAAGCATATATCGTAATTCCTTTTCGGAGGGCGCAGGGGGCTTAAAATGGAAACCTGTTTTCCAGTACCTTTGCTTGTTTCAAAGTACATGAAATGAAATGCCCTATCCTGCCCTGAATCAATGTGTACTGATTCAGAAGTGTACAACACCCCTTAAGAGAACTTAAGAGGATTGCAAGAGCCACTCAGTAACCCCTTCAGTGACTGTGTGAAGGGACTCACAATATTGATTCCATAGCTAAGAGGCTAGAAAGTGCTAATTCCCTGAGGATCCAAAGGAATAATGAGTAAATAGCAAGAGAGGTGACAGTCCAGGAAACGTTATTTCAAAGGGAGGTTCTGCAGAAGACCAACTCTCTTTTGCTCCTCTGGACTTTGCTTTTCCAGCTGTCTTTTATAGGAAGCTCTTCCATCATGAATGAAACCTTTCCTGCTTTACTCCTACAGCACCTCCCTGATCTAATTATAGAATCCACTCTTGCAGGGAGTTCATGTGCTATTGAAAGACGGGATATGCAAAGTTTGTATAACTCCAAATAAACATTTTCTGATGACAATGCTGTTGCACGTGGAGAAAACTCAGTAAAACCATAGCTTACATTTCTGGGGGAGTGCCATTTTCAGTTCACACAAAAACATTATGACCCAGTTTGTACAGGCAGGGACGGTGTGAAGCAATCGGGCATTGCTGTTCATGGTGTATTATTTACGGTGGCTCATTCATTCACAAAGAGAAGGGGGTGACATAGTCATTATAAAAACAATGAATACAGGCCTATGACTCAGACTCTTGAATGTGAAGAATTGACATCTGCTGTCATTACACAACAGAATATTGGGAAATGGTCTTCTTTTCTTTCTCCTTTGCATTTTCTTTTTTTTCCCACTTTCCAATTGGTGCATAAAGTACAGCAGGAAATATGGATGTCAGTTTCACTTTGTTCCTTATACATCTGTGGAAACCCAAGACATGTGCTCATAATTTCTTCTTCGATTCTGCATTTCCCTGAGCTGAAATGCTGCATTTGTTTTTGTGAACTCTTCTAACAACTGTGAACACTGAGCTTTGTGTTGGAAAGGTAAAGAAGGCCAGAGGACTGCCTTGACACCTTCAAATGTTGTTGTTGTTGTTGTTGTTATTATTATTATTATTATTATTTATTAGATTTGTATGCCGCCCCTCACCGGAGACTTGGGGTGGCTTACAGCAACAGAACAATACAAATCCAATAGTTAAAACAATTTAAAACCCTTAATATAAAAAACAATCATACATCTCATACAAACCATACGTAAAGCGGAAATGGCCCAGGAGAATCAATTTCCCCATGCCTGGTGACAGAGGTGGGTTTTAAGAAGTTTGTGAAAGGCAAGGAGGGTGGGGGCAATCCTAATCTCCGGGGGGAGCTGATTCCAGAGGGTCAGAGCCACCACAGAGAAGGCTCATCCCCTGGGGCCCGCCAGACAACATTGTTTCATCGACGGGACCTGGAGAAGGCCAATTCTGTGGGACCTAACCGGTCGCTGGGATTCATGCGGCAGAAGGCGGTCTTGGAGATATTCTGGTCCGGTGCCATGAAGGGCTTTATAGGTCATAACCAACACTTTGAATTGTGACCGGAAACTGATCGGCAACCAATGCAGACTGCGGAGTGTTGGTGTGACATGGGCATACCTAGGGAAGCCCATGATTGCTCTCGCAGCTGCATTCTGCACGAACTGAAGTTTCCGAACACTCTTCAAAGGTAGCCCCATGTAGAGAGCATTACAGTAGTCGATCCTCGAGGTGATGAGGGCATGAGTGACTGTGAGCAGTGACTCCCGGTCCAGGTAGGGCCGCAACTGGTGTACCAGGCGAACCTGAGCAAACACCCCCGTCGCCACAGCTGAAAGATGTTTCTCTAATGTAAGCTGTGGATCAAGGAGGACGCCCAAGTTGCGGACCCTCTCTGAGGGGGTCAGTAATTCCCCCCCCAGGGTGATGGACGGACAGATGGAATTGTCCTTGGGAGGCAAAACCCACAGCCACTCCATCTTATCAATACGTTTTATTTATCTATCTATCTATCTATCTATCTATCTATCTATCTATCTATCTATCTATCTATCTATCTATCTACCATATCTATCTATCTATCTATCTATCTATCTATCTATCTTTCTATCTATCTATCTATCTATCTATCTATCTATCTATCTATCTATCTATCTATCTATTTATTTATTGGATTTCTATGCCGCCTCTCTCCATGGTATTACCTGGTGATTTTTTTCTTCTTTTTGCTTTCTATTCATTTGTATCTTGAAACACAAAGTGTATACCAATAGCATTAGTAAACCTTGTTTAATCTAGAAAGCTAAGTACAAGATACGAACCCATCGTCTTATGAACAACTAGTGATACGAACCCGGGGTTCAGAAAAATTTTGCCTCTTCTTACGAACTTTTTTCGAGTTACGAACCGGCGTTCGGAGACAGCTGGGAAGCCACGCGGCTGTTTTAAAAGGTCACAGCCACGCTGGGGGACTTCCCACCACCACCCCGAACCCCGAACCCGGAAGTTCGGCAAAAGTTCGGGGTCGGGGGGGGAAGCCCCCCAGCGCGGCTGTGACCTTTTAAAACAGCCGCCGGCTTCCCAGCTGTCTCCCGAAGCCGAACGCCAAAGCCGAACTTCCGCATTCGGCGTTCGGAGACAGCTGGGAAGCCGCGTGGCTGTTTTAAAAGGTCACAGCTGCACTGGGGGGCTTCCCAGCACCCCCCCCAACCCCAAACCCGGAAGTTCGGCAAAAGTTTGGGGTTTTGGGGGGTGCTGGGAAGCCCCCCAGCGCGGCTGTGACCTTTTAAAACAGCCGCGCGGCTTCCCAGCTGTCTCCCGAAGCCGAACGCCAAAGCCGAACTTCCGCATTCGGCGTTCGGAGACAGCTGGGAAGCCGCGCGGCTGTTTTAAAAGGTCACAGCCATGCTGGGGGGCTTCCCAGCACCCCCCCAACCCCGAACCCAGAAGTTCGGCAAAAGTTCGGGGTTCGGGGGGGTGCTGGGAAGCCCCCCAGCGCGGCTGTGACATTTTAAAACAGCCGTGCGGCTTCCCAGCCATCTCCCGAAGCCGAACGCCAAACCCAAACTTCCACGTTTGGCATTTGGAGGCTGCTGGAAAGCCGCACGGCTGTTTTAAAAGGTGACAGCCGGGCTGGGGGGCTTTCCAGCAGCCTCCAAACGCCAAACGCGGAAGTTTGGGTTTGGCATTTGGCTTCGGGAGACGGCTGGGAAGCCGCGCGGCCGTTTTAAAAGGTCACAGCCGGGCTGGGGGTGTTGCTGGGAAGCCCCCCAGCCGGGCTGTGACATTTTAAAACAGACGCGCGGCTTCCCAGCCATCTCCCGAAGCCAAACGCCAAACCCAAACTTCCGCGTTTGGCGTTTGGAGGCTGCTGGAAAGCCTTGTGGCTGTTTTAAAAGGTGACAGTCGGGCTGGGGGGCTTTCCAGCAGCCTCCAAACGCCAAATGCGGAAGTTTGGGTTTGGCGTTTGGCTTCGGGAGACGGCTGGGAAGCCGCGCGGCCGTTTTAAAAGGTCACAGCTGGGCTGGGGGGGTTGCTGGGAAGCCCCCCAGCCCGGCTGTGACATTTTAAAACAGCCGCGCGGCTTCCCAGCCATCTCCCGAAGCCAAACGCCAAACCCAAACTTCCGCGTTTGGCGTTTGGAGGCTGCTGGAAAGCGCGCGGCTGTTTTAAAAGGTGACAGCTGGGCTGGGGGGCTTTCCAGCAGCCTCCAAACGCCAAACGCGGAAGTTTGGGTTTGGCGTTTGGCTTCAGGAGACGGCTGGGAAGCCGCGCGGCCGTTTTAAAAGGTCACAGCCGGGCTGAGGGGCTTTCCAGCAGCCTCCAAACGCCAAACGCGGAAGTTTGGGTTTGGCGTTTGGCTTCGGGAGACGGCTGGGAAGCCGCGCGGCCATTTTAAAAGGTCCCAGCCGGGCTGGGGGGGGGTTAAGCTGCAATCAGATTCCTACCTCCACTTGATAATTGGCAGCTTGTTTACTTCTCCAGCATTAGTTCTAAAGTTTACTGTACAGTAAATAAAGACAGAAAAGTTATTCTACAACACTCTACATTTTAGCAGAGTGCCAGAGAAATAAATTCAGATTCAGTAAGTGTATCATGAATCAAGATAAGTTCAACTGATGTGAATTCTTACATATGTTTGGATCTCCCAAATCAAGATATTTATTTATTTAAAGAATCTGTAGTGCCAGTAGTTGCTTCAGCAAAAAGGGGAACGCTACATAAATAACACAGGTTATATAAGCTCAACCTTATATCTGTGACAGGCATGTTGAAGAATGTTTATCAAGGTAGAAGATGTTTGGCACACCAGAGATCATGACCGAGTAGCTATAATATGATAGCAGCTGTCAGTTTGTATAATGGAAGCCTGGGGAAAGGTCTGTCTTTATGATACTTACACTGTATTCATTTGGAATCAAACCAAATCCATTGGAGCGAGAATATGACAGACAGCAAATCCAGATGTGATGGCAATAGGTTTGTTTATTTAATCTTCACTTTGCCTGAGTCTTTTAGGAGAAGTAAAAAGGAGGTGGCCCATTTTATCTGAACAATGGAGGCACAGTCAGAAATTGTTAACCCTATGTTACTCATCTATCTGGTAGATTTTTAAATGCAATTTAATCTTATTTATGTAATCAACTGATATTGCCACATTCTCAAAAAATAATCAGTGCAGTGTACAATTGAAACAATAGAACCTTTAAAATAAACAATAATAATAATACAATTTAAACAACAAATCTCACCAAAGACAATTCAACTTTAACAAGCCAGTTCTCAAATCCTCCTGATCCAATGCCTGGGGAAAAACCAGATCTTTAAAAAGGCAGGCAGGTTGGGGCTCTCTAGGTCCCAGATAATACTATAGAATTGCATAAATAGAGAAGGCATATCTGCTGAATTCCAAAAGATGACATTTCTTAGAAGGGATTTGAGCACTATCAGATATAATTGGACATAAATGATTGGAGACAGGTGGTCCTGTAAGTAACTAGACCCTGCTCTTAAAAAGCTTTATAGATGATAATGAGGCCTTTAAAATGTATTTGGAAACCTACTAGAAATAATTGGAACATGATATGATAATAGAATGGAATGGAATGGAATAGAATAGAATAACAGAACAGAATAATTTTATTGGCCAAGTGAGACTGGACACACAAGGAATTTGTCTTTGGTGCATATACCCTCAGTGTATATAAAACAAAATATAGATTTGTCAAGAATCATGAGGTACAACACTTAATGAATGTCATAGGGGTCAAATAAGCAATGAAGAAAATCAATATTAATAAAAAATATTAAGGATACAAGCAACAACTTGCAGTCATACAATCATAAGTGGGAGGAGATGGATGATTAAAAAACTAGCAGTAATAGTAGTGCAGAGTTAGTAAATAGTTTGACAGTGTTGAGGGAATTATTTGTTTAGTAGAGTGATGGCATTTGGGGAAAAATGTTCTTGTGTCTAGTTGTCTTAGTGTGCAGAGCTCTGTAGTAATGTTTTGAGGGTAGGAGTTGAATCATTTTATGTCCAGGATGCAAGGGGTCAGTAAATATTTTCACAGCCCTCTTTTTGACTTGTGCAGTATATAGGTCCTCAATGGAAGGCAGGCTAGTAGAATTTTTTTTCTGCAGTTATCTGGACAAATTGAGGAGTGCCTATAACTACCTGCACTGCTGCATTTCAAGCTTTCAATTGACCTTCAAGGATAGCCCAATATAGTGTCTGAGACAGCAATCCAAACAAGAGATACCAAGGAATGAATGACTGTGAGTAGAATTTCTTGGTTCAGGAAAAAAATGCAGCTGGTATACAAAATGGATTTGTGTGAAGACCCACTGAGCCACAAGAATGGCTGGAAAGACCCCAGATTCGCACTGAGTTTGTATCAGAGACTATAGCTCTATTCAGAACTAGAGGTGAAAATCTCCATATCCAAGTGACTTCAAAATCCACAGCTACTTAGTCTTGATAGATTTAGTTTGAGCCTGAGATACCTCATCCCATGCCAACAGATGATCTCACCCATTGCATTCATTTAGATGTTAAACAGGAATAGGCTGTGAAAATATTTGCAGACACCTCACATCCTATTTGTTTGTTTGTTTGTTTGTTTTATTTCATCAAGCATGTATTATATACAAGTATAAACGTACTATGAATACATGAAATGGATACGAAAAAATGGAACATTGAGAAAGGTTTGATAGGCATCCTGTTGCACTTCCGCATGCCCCTTAAAGATCTCTTAGGAATGGGGTGAGGTCAGCATTTACGGGAACACCTTCTGCCGCATACCTGCCAGTGACCGATTAGAGCCCACCCACAGGGTTGTCCTTCTCTGGGTCCTGTGAGCTAGACAATGTCAGTTGGGAGGGCCTTCTCTGTGGCAGCTCCCGGAGATCCGCACTGCCCCCACCCTACTGGCCTTTCGGAAGGCTGTGAAAACCTGGCTTTGCCAGCAGGCCTGGGGCCATTGAGCAATATAGTATCATCCAGTTCCATCCATGAAGGTATTGATGATTTCATTTTCTAAGGGATTTTAAAATTGTTTTCATATTGTTTTTAAATTGTTGTATGCCACCCTGAATCCATAAGGAGTTGCGTGACTTATAAATTTGATAAACAAACAAATAAACAGTAGACAGTAGTGCTTTCCAGGCATTAACAACTCTGTTACTGAAGTCGTAATTTCTGCAATCAAGTTTGGTGTGGTTTACCATAAATTTGTATCTACTATGTGCTCGTGCATTGTTGTGGTAGAAGCTGAAGTATTCATTGGCAAGTAGGACATTGTAGCAGATAATTTTATGTACTACACTTAGGTTGGACCAAAGACGGCAAAGTTCTAAATTGTCTAAGCCCAAAATTTCAGGTGTAGTGGCATAAGATATTCTGTTACAAGCAGAGGAGTAGAGGACCCTTCTCATGAAATATCTCTGGACTCATTCACTTGTATTAATGTCTGGTATGCAGTGCGTTTCCAGACAGATGAGCTGTATTCAAGAATTGGTCTAGCAAAAATTATTGTACCCTATGACTATCATAAAGAGTTGTACCTTGTGATTCTTGATGAATGTATCTTGTCCTTTTATGTAAACTGAGAGCATATGCACCAAAGACAAATTCCTTTTGTGTCCAATCACACTTAGCTAATAAATAATTCTATTATTTACTTCTAAGTTCTTTTAGAAACATAGAAGACTGATGGCAGAAAAAGACCTCATTGTCCATCTAGTCTGCCCTTATACTATTTCCTGTATTTTATCTTAGGATGGATATATGTTTATCCCAGGCATGTTTAAATTCAGTTACTGTGGATTTACCAACCACGTCTGCTGGAAGTTTGTTCCAAGGATCTACTACTCTTTCAGTAAAATAATATTTTCTCATGTTGCTTTTGATCTTTCCCCCAACTAACTTCAGATTGTGTCCCCTTGTTCTTGTGTTCACTTTCCTATTAAAAATACTTATCTCCTGAACTGATTTGACCCTTTAACATATTTAAATGTTTCGATCATGTCCCCCGCTTTCCCTTCTGTCCTCCCGACTGTACAGATTGAGTTCATGAAGTCTTTCCTGATACGTTTTATGCTTAAGACCTTCCACCGTTCTTGTAGCCCGTCTTTGGACCCGTTCAATTTTGTCAATATCTTTTTGTAGGTGGGGTCTCCAGAACTGAACACAGTATTCCAAATGTTTTAATTAGTTAATTGGATTTAAGATGTTGTGTATTATATATTTTATATGTTGTGAGCCGCCCCAAGTCCTCGGAGAGGGGCGGCATAGAAATCCAATTAATAATAATAATAATAATAATAATAATAATAATAATAAATAAATAAAAAATATTATTATTATTATTATTATTATTATTATTATTATTCTAGTTGCTTCTATTTTCCTATATTTTATTTTACTGACTTCCTATTACTATAAGCTTATAACTTGTATCATATTTAAGGTACTTTATTTAAGGTAATTTCTAAGTTCTATGCTTGTATTCCTATATCTACATTTGTAGCACTATGTTCCCCCTTCCAGCTATTTCTTAGCTCTTTAAATCTTTTCATCCTTCCCCACCCAATTCCCATCTTCAGCCTTTGTAGACAGCCTCAGTTTATTTGCAGTGAGCTCCTTTTTGCTCCTCAATATACTTGTGAGTGGGGTTTTCTCTTGTAGAACTTTGCAGCTGGGCTACTGCATGGACTGGGCCTGGTTTGGCTTTCAGGTTCTTGAGTTTGGAGAGACTCTTCCTCTTCCTACTCTCAGCAAAGCTGGTTTTGCAGCTCCAATACTTGTAGTTGTTGTTGTCCAAAGTGGAGTGCTTGTTTTGGGGGTTCTCTTTCCCACTTCTCTGCTGTCTCAAAAACTTGACCCCATTTCTTGCCATTCCCACCCTCAAGCTTGCTTTTCATTCTATTCTATGAGACAAACTCTACAGCTAAGGAGAGAGTGGGGTTGTCTTTACCCTCCTTCCCAGGCAGCACCAAATCTCTGGATACAGAATATTTTCTCCCTCCGGATAGTGAGTTTTCCCTTCCTACAATACATGTATATATCAAAAAAATAAAGGGAACACTCAAACAACACATCCTAGATCTGAATGAATACTGCATTTTCATTGAATACTTTGTTCTGTACAAAGTTGAATGTGCACAACAGAATGCGAAATTGATTGTCAATCAGTGTTGCTTCCTAAGTGGAACAGTTTGGTTTCACAGAAGTTTGATTTTCTTGCAGTTATATTGTGCTGTTTGAACGTTCCCTTTATTTTTTTTTTGAGCAGTGTATATTCTTACATAATAGTTTTGTGGTAAAGGGATTGATTCACGTAGAGAAAAAATGTAAATGAAGATATTTTCCCTTTAAAGTTGGCCTTCTCCGGGTCCCGTCAACTAAACAATGTCGTCTTGCGGGACCCAGGGGAAGAGCCTTCTCTGTGGCAGCTCCGACCCTCTGGAACCAGCTCCCCCCTGAGATTAGGATTGCCCCCACCCTCCTTGCCTTTCGCAAACTCCTTAAAAACCACCTCTGCCGTCAGGCATGGGGGAACTGAAACATCTCCCCTTGCCCATGTTGTTTTGGTGTTAGATTGATTGTGTGCTTGTTTTTTAATATTCTGGGGTTGTTTTTTAATGAATTTTTTAGCTTAAAATTTTAATTGGATTGGTGGGTATTGGATTTGTTATTATGTATTGTTTTTACCTTGTTGTGAGCCGCCCCGAGTTTGCGGAGAGGGGTGGCATATAAATCCAATAAATCTAATCTAATCTAATCTAAAACATATGCTGGTGGCTGAGAATATTGAGGAATGATGAAATTCTAATCAAGGTGAGGAAGAATAATTTATTTCCAAAGATGCTAACAGGCAGCTGTCAGCTGGTGATCACAACTTCTAAGGAGGGGGGACCAGGATTTTGAGATGTTCTTTCAATCAGTTTGCACCCATTGGCTAAGCACCCTAAGCAAACACCCTTGGGTAAAACAAACAATGATGCAATATTTTTCTAAGTACTTAAGAACGCCTCTACTTAAGAACTTTTATAGATAAGAACTGGGTGTTCAAGATTTGTTTGCCTCTACTAAAGAACTAGTTTCTACTTAAGAACCTGAGCTGGGAAAAATCTCCCAGAAAATTTGAGAGCGGCACAAAGGCCAGGCCAGTTTCCTGCCATTCCCCCTTTAATCCCGGCCATCTGGGCTGCCAGAGGAGCCATTTGATGGCACTTAAGGAGGTTTTGGCAGTCCAGAGAGAACAAAGCATTTACCTTTTTCTGGGCGCTTGGACAAGGAATAAATGTCTGCCAGCGCCCAGAGAAAAGAAACGTTCCCTTCGCTCTGGGCAGCTGAGGAGTCACCACAGCGAAGGAAAGGCACCGGCTACAAAGCAAGTGAGCGAGAAGAGGGGGGAACCCTTCAGCATGGGAAGGAAGAGGCAGCAGGTAGCAGCAGCAGTAGCCAATGTATGGGAGGCAGCCTCGCGCTGGGTGTATTGGAGGCGCGTGCTCCTCCTCGCTGCCTCAGAGTCCCTCTTTTTTTAAAAAAAGCCTTAAAGTTGTGGATTTTTTTGATTCCCGTTACCTAACCTTCTTCCTTCAGCAGCGACTGTCCTCCTCCTCTTCTTCCTCCTCCTCCTCCTCCTCCCACCCAAATTCCGAGCTTTTATTTCTTTCCTAATGGGTTTGTACACATTATTTGCTTTTACATTGATTCCTATGGGAAAAAATGCTTCTACTTAAGAATGTTTCTACTTAAGAACCTGGTCACCGAACGAATTAAGTTCTTAAGTAGAGGTACCACTGTAATCCCAAAATATCAGAAGACAGAGTATTTTGTCTCTTTTTTATCATTTATAAGGTAATGCTATTTGACCTGGCACAAAATATGTAGTGCAGATAATTATGATGCAATGTGCCAATTCATATAGCAGAAGATATTATTCAGTTGATAATTAGAATATCACTGAGGACTAAATTATATGAGCAATTGTAAGTTAAAACTTTAGCAGCTGATCCTTCTATTGAAGGAGCTACTCAGCAAGGAATAGAAAATATGGGTACCCAGAAAAAAGTAACAGATAGCAATCCAACAGGAGTACTAGATGCTAAATCTTTGCATGATGAGCATAGTTATGAAATCAGCCAGAAGATGGCACTCTAGTCTTTTGCTAAAATATCCTCTGAGTTCAACATTTCAGCCAAATAACTACTCTCTATTAGTTTTAATTCAATTAAAGGTTACATGTTGATTTTTATATGCAGTTGGATTTCAAAAGGCTGTCATTTGGAAATATTTTAGGAAATAAAGGCACTTGGCTTCTGAGCAATCATGCTGTTGAATTGATGAATACATGATCTGCATTTGAAGCAAGTTGTTATGTATCCAGTGGTTGATAATTGCTCTCAGGCATGGGAAACATCTGATAAAACATATAAAAAAGCTAACATAAGTTCAGTAAAATCTAAAAACCCAGCTGCAAAATTCGCTAAAGGTCAGTCTAATTAAAAGTAATGACTATTGGGCTGCCAAGGGCTGTATTCACAACTAATGTCTCTATGTATAGAGGGGCATTCAAAACATAAATCCATTTGACATTTTAAAAGAAAATATATATTTTTTTCATTACAGGTAATCCTTATTTAGCAACCACATTTGGGACAGTCAATTAATGAGGTGGCCACTTATGATCTTATTTCAGCTTTCCTTTGCAAAACAGAGAAGGGCTGCTAAGGTGGAATGGTGACGTGTGTTCGCCCCCGTGGCTCTGAGTGCTCACGGAGTCCAGCACAATTATGCTACTACACCTCAGCAGGTAGCAAAATCATGCGCGGACAGGCAGGTGCGCGCATGGCCAGATGCAATAGCATAATTGCGCTGGACTCCGCCAGCACTCAGAGCCACGGGGGCGAGTACACGTCACCGTTCCACCTTAGCAGCCCACCTCTGCTGCAAAAGTAATAAATATGAGAATTGATCTCAAAGTTAGTTTTTCATCACTACCATAACTGAACAATTGCTAAAGGAGGTAGTCATTAAATAAGGATACCTGTGAAAAAGAAATAAAAAATTGAAGAGTGGGAAAAAGTGAAAATGAAAAAAGAAACAAGTAGAAAAAAGAAGGGAAGAAGAACAAAACATAAATATACAGTGATCCCTCTATTATCGCGAGGGTTCCGTTCCAAGACCCCTCGCGATAATCGATTTTTCGCGATGTAGGGTTGCGGAAGTAAAAACACCATCTGCGCATGCGCACCCTTTTTTTCTATGGCCGCGCATGCGTAGATGGTGGAGTTTGCGTTCCCCGCTGCCCACGCTCCTCGCTGCTGCTGCGCTACCGAGCAGATCAGCTGCTGGGCGGCCGAAGGAACCTTCCCTGGGTCTTCCCCCTCTTGCTGGCGGGCGGGCAAGCGGCGGGCATCAGCGAGGAGCCGGGGTTTCCCCTTTGCGTGGGCGGCCGGGAAGACCCAGGTTGGGGGTTCGGGGGGGTGCTGGGAAGCCCCCCAGGCCGGCTGCGACCTTTTAAAACAGCCGCGCCGCTTCCCAGCTGACTCCCGAAGCCAAACGCGGAAGTGGTTTTTTTTTAATTAATTTTTTTTTTTAAATCGCAATATAGCGTTTCGCGAAGCTCGAGATCGCGAAACTCGAGGGATCACTGTAATGCTATTATATCGTATCTTGGGTAACAGTCTATCCTCCATACTAACTGTTGTGGTTGGCTCTGGGCCAGCTCCTGCCCCAAGGACTGTGGGGGTGGATGTGGGTGAATCCTCCCAGTGTCAAAGGCCTGTTTTACTGCCAACTGCTTCGGGCAGCGAAGTATCGTCGTAAGCAGGGAGTGACTGTGAAATGGGACCCTCAGAGGGGATCATGGCAGACAGCCAATTAGGAAGCAATTCATCCTCCTCCTTATCTTTGCTGGTCTCTGATGAGGAAGCAGTTATAGATCCATGCATGCGAAGAGCCATGAATAGAAGAGAGCAGCTATGTAGGTATTAAGAGATAAGAGAGTTCACCTGTGGTTGGGTGTGGTTCAACTAATTAGGGCTGCTGTTAAATGGGCAGCGTGAGGGCCTCTCAGTGTGGAAGATTATCTGTTCGTGATAGTGGATGTGGCTTGACTCTCCAGATTCTCCAAGGACTCTGTGCTTTGATATCAGGACTCTGACCGTAAATCATAGTTAAACGTGTGAGTTGGACAACATCTGAAGGAGAGTAGCTGTGACGACTTCACAGCTACTTGTTAATTGCTTTGAGTTTATTTGTGGTTTTTTTCACTGCATTCAAGTCTGTTTGCTTTGAAAGTGAGCCCTTTGACTACAAAAAGGGGGTTTGCTTCTATTTTTCTGTGGATAAAGAAAGTATTCTTGACTTTTCAGGTGTGTGTGTCTGTTTTTGCTACCTTTGCATTTAATTAGAGGCTCGTGTAGAGAGCCAGCAGAACACTAACCTACCCAGGCTTCATGCTCTGGGGAATCATGTCCCATGTCTCATGGTCTTTCGGGACTGAAAGATGCCAATGCATACTGTATCTTAGGATGCTTTTTAACTGGGAAACATGGATTGTCTTCAAATCTAAATATATATATATGAAATGCTCTATACCACCATGTCACGTTGCCGTCGTGGGATTTTTTCCCACTCGCAGAGCTGCGGCGGGCGTGGCCCACACGTGACGCATCTGGTCTGCGAGATGCCAGTTTGACACCCCTGCTATACATAAATGGCAAAACACTAAATGCATTGTTCCTTCGTCCAAACTGAGGTGCTCATAAGAGTTGAAATGGTATGCATTGGTATAAGTAAACTTTTCTTTTTCTTTATCCGTATGAGTTTTCAAAACCCAGCTGTGCTGTATTTATGGTCCTTTTTAATATCTTACAGTTTTTATCCAGTATATGAATCAAAACTTGAGTTCCCCATTTAAAATGGCTTCTTTCCTATTAACCGCAGTAACAGACTTCCCTTGCTCATTCTATTCTGCAGTCGATTCTCTCATGTAAGGAAAATGTGATTGTCTGTGCTATCTGTTTGCTATCTACAGAAGGATTAGAGTCATCATGAGCCCCTCTGAGCTTTGAATAAACAATGTTTTATTGGTTCATGTCACAAATGAGCACAAATGAGCTGAGTAAGACATCAAGTCATCTGCTTGGTTAAAATCTTTGAAAAACTGCCCTGCTGCACAGCGTAAATGGGGAACACTCAGCTTTTGCTTTTTTTAGGAAATATATGCTTAATGGTTAGCATTTTTTAAAAGAAACAAAATAGTTTTGCAAAAAATGCTCTCTTTTTCTTCAAATGCATAGGTGCGCAACACTTTGATAATGATAAATCAAATTTTCAAAATAAACCAAGGAATTATATATGGTAAAACAGAATTCCCCCTCCCCCAACAAAAACATGGATTCCCCCTCCCCCTCCTTGAATCTAAATATCATATTTTTCAGAGTATAAGACACATCTTAGTTTTGGGGGAGAAAAATAAGGGGGGGGGTCTGCCTCTGCCCCCCAGCAATTTACCTCCCAGCAAACAGCACACATGATATACACCGTTTGCTGTGTATTTCTGTGCATGTGTGCCTGATCCATAGAAATAGCAAAGAATTGGAGAAATGTACATTATGGCAGTATATTATTGCTAGAAAGCTTTTTTAAATGTGGCCACACTAACTCCTCCCAATTATTTAAATAGATCTATTCCAAATATGACTAAGTCAGGGTTTAACTCAGCTGCTTTATCTTAATACTGTCATACCGATTGTCCGTCCTTGGTTCTGGGGGGGAAGAAAATTACCCCCCTCAGAACAGGTTCACAATTTAGGAGTCCTCCTAGGTTCTTGACTGAGATTGGATCAACATCTCTCATCTGTAGCTACGGGGTCCTTTGCACAGGTTCACTGGATGCACCAATTGCAAACCCACCTGAGCCAGGGGGCTCTTCGCACAGTCACTTGTGCCTTTAGTACCTCATGGCTCGACTATTGCAATGTGCTCTATATGGGGCTACCCCTGAAAAGCATTTGGAGACTTCAACTAGTCCAGAATGCAGCCACACGAGCTATTGTGGGTGCACCTAGGTACACCACATCACACCAACTCTTTGTGAGCTGCACTGGTTCCCAATCAGTCTCTGAACGCAATTCAAAGTGTTGGTCATCACCTATAAAGCTCTACATGGCTTAGGCCAGACTATCTTCAGGACCGCCTCCTACCGTATATCTTCAGTGACTGATATGGGCCCACAGGGCTGGCCTTCTCTGGGTCCCATCAACCAAAGAATGCCAACAAGCAGGGCCACAGGAAAGGCCTTCTCTTTGATGGCTCCAGCTTTCTGGAACCAGCTGCCCCCGGATATTCGTATCCTCTCTACCCTACCAGCCTTCCGCAAAGCTTTTCCAGCAGACCTGGGGTCATTGACTGAATGAGATACCATCTAAATCCGGCCATGTGAGATATTGAGAGATATGTATGGCTTTTACTAGAGTTTTGTAATAATTTTTCAAATTGTTCTTTTAAATATTGTTTTTATTTGTTGTAAGCCACCCAGACTCCTTGAGGAGTTAGGTGGCATATAAATTAGATTAATAAATAAATAATACTAAAATAGGACACTGCTACATTTCAGATTATACTTGTACAGATGCTGTTAAAATTGATGTAGCTTTCTTGAAATATACATTATTCTCTGCTATTAAAAGAAGATACAATAGCACTGGACCTCTTCATATCAAGCATTTATTTTATAATAATATATAGTAATCTTCATTATAAAAATATATATAGTAATAATATATTTATATATATATATATATATATATATATATATATATATATATATATATATATATGTCACATGTTTAAGCTGAATTTTTTGAAAATTAAGGGAGACTAGGATAGATCTATTTCGGCCTTATTTTGGCCTCATCAGCTAGCCATACCCACTGGGACTTGAACCTGCAACCTTTGCCTTGTAAGGCAGAGAATTATCCTCTAGGCTACAGTATCCAATCCCTTCAGCTCTGTACCAGGGAAGGGTTACATTTTGTGTCGAATCACCCTGGTATATTGAAGGAACATCACAGCTCCTTATTTGCCTCTCGGCCCAACCCAGGGCCATTTCCAAGGCAGTTAATTTTATTGATAGCCGACAATTCTATCTATATGTGTCACATGTTTAAGCTGAATTTTTTGAAAATTAAGGGAGACTAGGATAGATCTATTTCGGCCTTATTTTGGCCTCATCAGCTAGCCATACCCACTGGGTATATAATAACAAATCAGTCTTTAAAAAATAAGTCTAATAATTTGAACATTCTATAGACATTTATAGTTATTGACTTACCTATTTACATCCAGTTTCAGCAACTGATTAGCACAAGAAAATAAAATTCTGCCTCTGCCTCCCAGCAATTTGCCTCCTTGCAGTTTTAGTTTCACTTTAATTTTAGCATGTGGCCCTGCCTGCAGCCTCCATCAGTTGCTGATCAGAAGGCCTATAATTAGTTGCTTGTGCTAATCAGACTCTGCTGTTTGCTGCAGGAGTACAGAAGTTACTTGTTTTATATTGGATTTATGGGCTTACCATCTGAATATTGTTTTGGTTAGGTTTGCACGGGAATGAAGACATAGAGCAGTTCAGCACCTTTATTGAGAAATCAGCTGGTACCAGTAATGGGCAGCCAAAAATTTTACTGCCACACTGTGGGTGTGGCTTATTTTGTGGGTGTGGTTTAATAGTCATATGACTGGGTAGGTGTGGCTTGCCAGCCATGTGACCAGGTGGGAGTGGCTTGAACAATCATCATCGTTTAAGTGAATTGTTAAGTCCTCGATTTACAACCTTACCAGTGTCGTTCGCTGGGGTGACAATTTGCTTCGCATTTCCTGCGCTCTCCTTCCTGGGTCGCCCCCCACTGCCTCAGGCTGAGTAGCTAGAGGAATGGGTGCTGCCAGAAGCATAAATGCTACCACCCATGCTTTCTGCTTGCACCTCAAGCAGGAGGTGGCTGCGTGAGACTGGAGGGGAGCCGGGCAGGAGCAGCAGGGAAGAAAAGGAGAGCCAAGCCGAGACCAATAATCCAGGAAGTGACTGTCACCGATCAGCTGGAACTATGCACGCAGCTTCATTTCTGCCAGTGGAACTGCGTTGCATCCTGTCCTGCCTGATGCCCACCCCTGGCTGGTACTCAAAATGGACTACTGGCAAACTGCAAGGTAGCCACTTTTAAGGGCTTCCCTAAAACTGGCTGGCCTGTTACAGCAGTTTATTTCTGCCGCTGCTACATCAGCTAATCAGTGGCAGCTACGCAAATTTACTCCATACATCAGTATGCAACAGTTTTGGTTAAAGAGAAGTGGATTGCTATGCTAGATTAAGGCCATTAGATGTAAACTGAAAAACTCCAGGTTATGAAATTTATGGTAACAAATGTTTAGACTTTTCTGTATCTTTTTACTGCCATTTCATGGTTGTATGGATTTCTAATTTAATGAAATTCTGGATAGACTGGTAATTGGAAAACTATCTAGATATTATCTCCATTTTGATACTGGAACAAGTAGGTGCCTCTCAAAAGTGAGTTCTCAGATCACTGAATTGATTGGTAATTGATTGGCGAGGTTAGCACAGTATAATTTGTTTAGAAATTTTGTCCCATCAAACACTGAGGCCCGGACCCATCGGTGTGGTTTTATAGACAATTTCTGCCCTTGATCTTCTTCAGTGCATGAATGAGGAAGAACCAGGAATTTAATAGCTTTTCGAGCTATGTGAGCTCTTTCCAGACTTTTTCTCAGACTCTTTTTCTCATCTGTCTCCAAGATATAGAAATGATCCATCATGTAGAAGGAAAATGAAAAGCTGCAGTTCTGAATACTGAGGAGAAGCCCATCCCCCACATTCGGCGAATACCAGGCAGTGTTACAATCTACAGCAAAGGAAGGGATAAAATGGATTGTTTGGCTTTTTTCCCTCTGTTTGAACAGCAAGGAGGCTTGGCTGAATATCTTTGTCACCTGCTGCCTCATACATTTTCAATTCTTTAAAAATGAAATCTTTGAGCTCTAGTTATATTCCAAAGATTCATTTTGTTCCTATTTCCTATATGTTAAAACAAAGGCCAATAATTTGGCATGGGCAAATGAAGAATTTTCAGAACCAAATTCACCAAAAATTATTTTAGGTTTAGCCCCTCGAAATAAACTTTTCTAGCATAGCTCTTTCTATAACTTATCATATATACGTTTTAAGCACATTGCATTGTATTTTTGTACTAACTTGAGTTTTATCTATCTTGATTATACTGAATGTATTATTTCTCTTATTTTTAATAACAATAACGCCAGTGGTCCACAATAGCTAATCTGCTGTTAACTCACCCAGATTAGGGATTTACTTGTCCATTTAAAAAGTTTACACAGTGATACCTCGTCTTACGAACCCCTCATCATACGAACTTTTCAAGATACAAACCTGGGGCTTAAGAATTTTTTGCCTCTTCTTCTGAACTATTTTCACCATACAAACCAAAGCCGCCACCACTGGGATGCCCCGTCTCCGGACTTCCACACCCGTTTTTGCACTGCTGGGATTCCCCTGCAGCATCGCAAAAACACAGAAGTCTGGAGGTGGGTTTTCCCATGGAGGGGAACCTAAGGGTAATCCCAACAGCACAAAAACAGGTGCTTCGGCTGGCAAAAGGGGTGAGTTTTGGGCTTGTACGCATTAATCACTTTTTCATTGATTCCTATGGGAAACATTGTTTCGTCATACAAACTTTTCACCTTACGAACCTCATCTCGGAACCAATTAAGTTCATAAGACAAGGTATCACTGTATTAACTATCTTGTATTGGACCTTTTTGTCTGTGTGCACATATTGGAAAAGTAAATATAAAGATCTCTACCAAATCTTCTATATAAGGGATGAATGTTATTGCCCCATGCAGTTGTCTAGTCTGCTTCCATTGCTACTCCATTTTGTGATCCTGTTTTTATCTTTGATGGTGAACCTTTTTTTTGGTTCACATACCAAAAGGGATGTGGGTGTGCTAGCATGTGTGCATGTGCCCACACCCATTCCCTCCCTCTACCATGTATGTGCATCTGCTAGACTTTCTCAGCACGTATCTAATAGGTTAAAATGTTATAGTCTTAATTTGGCAAGATTCCATCTATTAGGTATAAGCAAATAAAGGATTGCAGTTAATTGGATCTCAATGGGTCATCTTTGGGCTTGGCCCTGACCTTAATCTTGCCAAACTCTTGGCCACTGATTCTCCAGGTGCACAGTTCATCCCAATTATTGAGAGCTAATGCAGTAAAAGTAACAGAGAGATGGAGTGATGTAAATATTTAAACAAAGACAAGAGCTTTAAAAAGAAGAAGAAGAAGAAGAAGAAGAGTTCTTGACGCTATCAAAAATATTGTGAAAAATCAAATTAACCCTGTCAAACAAAATCCTTTTTGCACATAAGCTTCCCAGTTTCCAAAGGCAAATAAACTGGGTTTTGGCTGCTCCAAAGCTATTCTGCTCACAGCTCACTCCCATATCTGAGTTGCAATCTTATCTATCAATCCTTGCACTGCCACACAACTCTATCAATATAAAATATGCTGTTCCAACTGGAGATTTTTATCCTGCAATGAAGAGAGTACGATCCTTGTCTACAGTATGCAGGGCATGTTATGGATAGAGAGTGTACTGGCCCAATGGTTAGAAGAATGCAGTATTGCAGACTAGTTCTGCTGACTGCTGACTGCCAGCAGTTGGGCAGTTCGATTCTCACTGGCTCAAGGTTGACTCAGCCTTCCAAGGTCAGTAAAATGAGAATCCATATGGTTGGGGGTTATTGATGACTCTGTAAACCACTCAAAGGGGCCTGTAAAACACTTTAACTGGTTTACTGTACTGAAACTATATATAACTCTATTGCTATTGTTGGATCCCAAAAGTATTGTTTCCCTCCCGTCTCATGGCTCCCCTCTTATTACTGCCAAGAAACCCAATCCTAGGCTGCATTAACAGAGGGATAGAATCAAGATCATGTAAAGTGTTAGTACCATTTTATAATGCCTTCATAAGGCCACACTTGGAATACTGCATTCAGCTTTGGCCACCACAATATAAAAAAGATCTTGAGACTATAGAATGAGTACAGAGAAGAGAAACAAAGATAATAAGGGAACTGGAGGCTAAAGGAAGGTAGCAGGACTTGGGTATGTCTAGTTTAATGAAAAGAAGAACTAGGGGTGACACGATAACAGTGGTCCAATATTTGAGGAGCTGTCACAAAAAAGAGGTGGTAAACTTATTTCCAAAATACCAAAAGGTAGAAAGGAAGCAATGGACGGAAACTAATCTAGAAGAGAAACAATATAGAACTAAGGTTCATTTTCTTGACAGTTAGAACATCAATGAAACAACTTATCTCCTGAAGTTGTGGGTTCCCCAACAGTGGAAATTTTTAAGAAGAGGTTGTAAAACTATTTGTCTGAAATGATATAAGATTTCCTGTTTGAGCTGGGGGTTGGCCCTTCCAACCTTATTATTCTAAACATCGCCAGCAAGGGGGAAAATATCAACAAATCACTCTGTTTAAACATGGACCAAGAGTTTGGTGACTAGATATCTGTTGAAATTCACTAGGTTTTTCATAGTATTTTCTGCAGCTGTATTCAGAAAAAGACCAGGTCTTACCTACTGGTCAGACCCTTCATGGATTAGCATTCCAATGCCAATATTTTAAAAAGCCCAAATAACAGCTGACAGGCCTAGAACTAGGAAGCAGCACCAGGGAGAGCAATGTATTTTGTCTCTTTCTTTAGCCTAGAGTCTCATCTCATCTCATCTGCCTCATATGTCCAGCAACCAATTAGGTCACAAAGACTTGGCCTGCTCTGGGTCCTGTCGGCCAAACAATGCTAGCTGGCAGGACCACAGGGGAGAGCCTTCTCTGTTGTGGCCTCGGTCCTCTGGAACCAACTCCCCCCAGAGATTCGTACTGCCCCGACTCTTCTTATCTTTAAAAAAGCACTGAAAACACATTTATGTCGGCAGGCCTGGGGCCGTTGAGTGCTAGTTCTCTGCTCCGGCCACTAGTGTGTATGGGTGATGACTGTGTATTGTTTTATTAGATTTTAATCTTTCCATCTACTCTTATTTTATGTATTGGGGCATTTTAATTTTTGTAACGATTTTATTGTTGTAAGCCACCCTGAGTTCGCTAGGAGAAGGGCAGTCTATAAATTCAACAAACAAACAAACAAATTGAGTAGAAACAAACAAACAAACAAATCACTACCACTACAGTTCAGACTGATCCAGGTCAGATACTGGCAGAGACTGTGGAAGAACCTAGTGTAAAAGTGGCAGACTAACCAAAGTTGTAAAGTCCTGGAAGACTATTCCAGAGCCCTTAGAGTAAGGCTGTGTCTGGACCAGGATCAAGTGGTCAGAAGGTACCAAATTGGTCACATTCACTAAAAGCCATATTTTTATTTATTGATTGATTGATTTTGTCCAATACACAATGAGGGTTTTAGTGGGTATACACATAGTAAAATACATGATGAAGGTTATAGAGGACATACTCATAGTGAAATATATCTAAGAAAGAATAGAAAAGAAAAGAAGATATAGCAATAGAACATATCAATGAAAGAATAGAAGAAGAGATATAGGAATAGAAGAAAGGTATAGGAGATATAGGAGAGCAATAGGACAGGGGACGGAAGGCACTCTAGTGCACTTGTACTCGCCCTTTACTGACTGATTTGTATAGTAGACACTTTTTTGGTGAGTGTATCTGCCAGGACATTTGATGCTGGACCACGTTAATCATTATAGAATATTGTTTTTCTCCTTCAAAGCTTCTACAGAATCCTTAAAGGTGTGTGTTTGTTTGTTTGTTTGTTTGCTTGCTTCAATCAATGTAGATGGTCATCCATCTAGTAGTCTTTCTGGGCAGCTAACATGCGATTAATAAGAATGAAATGCATACAATGGCAGCTGAGGCCAACAACAGTCATCACATATAACTATTCATCTGATTGATGGTTTCATAAAATAACTGAGAACTAAGCCCTAAATATGTACCCATGCTCCCATTCTCTACCTTTGTTTTGTTTTTAATTGTACATTTTATATGACTCCAAAAAAAAAAAAAAGACAAAGAACCCCCCCCCCCCCTCTCTGGAGTACAAAGTCAATTGAACCCTGACAACCTTGCAGGAGTAGAGTACCAGGTTTAGATATTTGCTGTGAGAATGCCTCATTAAGTCAGAGAAGGATTTTCTTCCTTCACATTAAATAACCTTTCAGTTCATGCATATAAGAATTTCAGTGTGGCTGTTTCCTCAATAAGATGTTCTTACTTAGTTTTTCTATTACAGTTATCACGATGGATCAAAACAGACAGATACATTTACTGTTTTCCATCAAAAGATAATAAAAAGAAGCAGTTTATAAAATCAGATTATATGAAAAATTGTCTAATGATTATAATTTCTAAACCCATTGCTGAATAATGATGCATTCAAGAGTTGTCATCGAATGATGAAAGGAACCTAATATGAAAGATTTTCTCTGTGAAGAATGACTACAGATGAATTGCAGGGAGATACAATACTTTGATAAAGAACAATAAGAGCCCAGTAGAACACTTAATAATAGACTACTCAGGATGAATTGAGGATTGCAATAAAAGCTCATAAATTAAAAAGTTTCAGAATGATTTCTGATAAAAGGCATGCCAAGGTGAAGTTTAAAAAAATCTTTTAAATCAATAGATATGCCAGCCATAACACATTTGATTATATAGTTTTAAAATACACACTATAAACTTTAATTTCTGGTTGCAAAGGAATTGCTTTAGAATACTATCATATCACATAGGCTGAATGGGCCACAGTATCTTAAGGCACAAACCAAATACTTGTGCAGCTGAAGAGCCCTTTAGTATTTATAATTATCTCCTTGAATATAAGTAACTGCAGGGAGAAATTAATTTTTCAGTAAGGCACAGTTTGCCTTGCTTTCTTCATGCACTACAGTCAGATGGCAGAACCATCTGACTGTAAACCTCTTGAAATTACATACTAGAATGTCATTATTTATTGAATAGGTATATATTTAAAACATGCCTTTTTGTATGTTCATAGCATATTAACTGTTTACAGAGACATTTTAACATGGGGAAACTCCTGCCTCTCCTGATACTTTAAAGCACAGTAATTTGAATTAGCGTTGGACAGAACAGAATTTCCTTTAGGTACCAGATGCTAGACTGTCCAGAACAGCTGTGGTCTTCCCCCTCTTCAGATAAAGGAGCCATATTCCCCAGCAACCTGTCCTGTATGGAGTGTGATTAGTTTCGAAGTGAGGTTCAGATGTCAACACTGCCAAATTTATATATGAAATAGAAAAAAAAAGGATTATCTTATCCTTCACCTAAGGCAGCAAAATATCTCCAAATATCTTTCAACATTAATTATATACTTCAAGATTTATTCTTATTGTGCTATTGATGAGGATCAAACCTAAATTCAGAAGTAGATACTTATCTCACCCCACACTGATTTTTCATGTTAAGAAAGGCTTGATAGAGCTCTCATCATTGTCTCCTTAACTCACCATATCAAGCTCCATTCTATTCCTTCTAGGGGTCTCCACCATGCACATTCCATATGTGAGGGAATGACTGTGTATCCTATATTTACTGAACCAGAAATCCATACCAATGAATATGTGGACCAGAACAGGGTGGTTGATCCAATCTCACCGGTACAAATCTATAGCTTCAAGTAAACATCTCATGGATAAAGTGAAGCCAGGAAGCGAAGGAATACTGGCATCGCAGACCAATGTTCTTGCCATCTGAATCTGAGAGTGAGAGTGGAGGAGATTTGGAGACTGGGGAACCACCAGAGACTGTAGAATCCTCCCCCTTCCAGGTAGTGTCAGAGTCAAAGGATGATGGGGACGTTGAGGACCCTATATTAGATGCTAGAGACAGAAGAATGAGAGACAGACATGAATATCTCTATGATGGAGGATTAGATATTGAATATCTCTATGGGGCATTTGGCCACCCCTGGCAATATATATAGAACAGGCTGCTGGGAAAAGAGGTCTGGCAAGCAACGTTCAGCTTGAAGATGGTGCTCCGAAAGACTGCTCCAGAATTCCTGAATCTCTGCTCCTGTTCCTACGGAAGATCTTTTAGCTCCAGTGAGTAAAGTAAACAGAAAACCAGACACCACTAATTAGTGAAGATTTATGCTTTTATTTTGGCGCACTTCCCGGATCCTTATCTATGCTCCATAGTCAGACTCTGACAGCTTGAAAATGCTTTAGACTTGAATGATTTCTTGAAAAAAATTGTAAAATATATCCCTTTGCTTCGATCCATGTTTCCAGTATGTGGGCTTGCTTTCTAGTAAAGATCCAACAGACAGAACACAGGACAACTAAGTTTATTGAGAATACAAGAAACCTCATACAGTGGTACCTCGAGATACGAGTTTAATTCGTTCCGGACCTGGGCTCTTAAGTCGAGCAGCTCTTATCTCGAACGACTTTTCCCCATAGGAATTAATGTAAATAATTTTAATTGGTTCCAGCCCTCAAAAAACTCACAAAGTTAGTCTAAATTATGCAGAAAGACATGTTTTTAATGAAGAAATGTACATGTACATATAAATGAATAATGAAGTTTCTTTCACTTAACTTGTAAACTTTCTTAAACTTTTAAATTTACATATGTTCAACTT
This sequence comes from Erythrolamprus reginae, assembly GCF_031021105.1. Classification (NCBI taxonomy): domain Eukaryota; kingdom Metazoa; phylum Chordata; class Lepidosauria; order Squamata; family Dipsadidae; genus Erythrolamprus; species Erythrolamprus reginae. Next base: position 148,841,248 of record NC_091952.1, on the reverse strand, counting down.
CTCTGCCACCCAATCCTGTAGGACAGAGGTCCCCAACCCTTTTTGCACCAGGGACCGGCTTTAAGCGATCAAGAGAGGAATGGGTGAATGAATGGACGGAGGGTGGGAAGGAAGGAAGGAAAGAGGGAAGGGACAGGAACAGAGGAAGGAAGCAAGGAAACTTATGAAAGGGGAGAGTAAGAGAGGAATGAGTGAAGGGAGGGAGGGAGGGAAGAAGGTGGGAAGGAGAAAGAAAAGAAGAAATAGAGGAAGGGAAGGTAAAAGAGAGAAAGAAAAAGAGCAAGAAAGCAAGCAAGCAAGCAAGCAAGCAAGCAAGCAAGCAAGAAAGAAAGAAAGAAAGAAAGAAAGAAAGAAAGAAAGAAAGGGGGAAGGGACAGGAACAGAGGAAGGAAGCAAGGAAACTTATGAAAGGGGAGAGTAAGAGAGGAATGAGTGAAGGGAGGGAGGGAAGAAGGTGGGAAGGAGAAAGAAAAGAAGAAATAGAGGAATGGAAGGTAAAAGAGAGAAAGAAAAAGAGCAAGAAAGAAAGAAAGAAAGAAAGAAAGAAAGAAAGAAAGAAAGGGGGAAGGGACAAGAACAGAGGAAGGAAGCAAGGAAACTTATGAAAGGGGAGAGTAAGAGAGGAATGAGTGAAGGGAGGGAGGGAAGAAGGTGGGAAGGAGAAAGAAAAGAAGAAATAGAGGAAGGGAAGGTAAAAGAGAGAAAGAAAAAGAGCAAGAAAGAAAGCAAGAAAGAAAGAAAGAAAGAAAGAAAGAAAGGGGGAAGGGACAGGAACAGAGGAAGGAAGCAAGGAAACTTATGAAAGGGGAGAGTAAGAGAGGAATGAGTGAAGGGAGGGAGGGAGGGAAGAAGGTGGGAAGGAGAAAGAAAAGAAGAAATAGAAGGGAAGGTAAAAGAGAGAAAGAAAAAGAGCAAGAAAGAAAGCTGCAAGCACCCCCCCGAGCCCCCCAGGCCGGCTGCAACCTTTTAAAACACGCGCGCCGCTTCGCAGCTGTCTCCTGAAGCCGAACGCGGAAGTTAGCGTTTGGCTTCAGGAGACAGCTCCTTGGCGCTTGTATCTCGAATTTGGGCTTGTAAGTAGAACAAAAATATATCTCCCCTCCCAGCTCTTATCTCGAGTTGCTCTTAAGTAGAGCAGCTCTTATGTCGGGGTTCCACTGTATATGTTTAGACTATGGAGCACTATTTATTTTTACTAAAAATGACACACAATAGGCAATATCAAAAATTAGGTGCCGTGATGGGTATGACCGATGAGCAAGTGTTAATTTAGCAGAAAACATAAGGTGCTGTTTCTCAATACTCCCCCCCCCCAAAAAAAAACCTTGCAGGTTGTTCTCAATCACCTTGCCACTACTTATTGAATTATGAGCTGCAGTCATAATTGTTTTATTTTTTAAGAGTCCCCCAATGTGCAAGCGAAGCTCAGAAGTACCTTGGAAACAAATATTGTGCTTAAAACTGATGCATGCATCTATAGATACCCTTCATACTTTTCCTTTGGAGTAAGTTTCTTTATGAAAAGCACAGAAAGAATAAGAAACTGTTATTAAAATAGGAAGCCAAATTACTTAGTTCTAAGAAAAGGAAATATAGCTAAATCTAGTTTTTACCAATACCATTCATTATACCTCTCTATTGTTGTGGTTGGCTCTGGGCCAGCTCCTGGTCCAAGGACTGTGGGGGCTGATGTGGGAGAATCCTCACATTATCAGAGGCTGGTTTTACTGCCAACAGCTTCCGACAGTGAAGCAGATGTCAGGGGAAGATTCTGGAAGTGAAGTAGGATCAAAGGATGAGGTAATTACAGGCATCCCATTAGCTAATTACCCCATTAATGAACTATCATCATCATTATCATCATTAGATTCTGAAGGGGAGGCATTCATAGATGTTTGCAGATGCAGGTTGATGTCAACAAAGGAACAACTGCGCAAGTATTATAGGAAATAAGGGAGAACACCTGTGGCTGGGGCAATTAGGCTAATGGGGGTGCTGATAAATTGCCAGCATTGTTGCCTCTCAGCGTGGGAGTTTATCTGTTTGGTGAGAGAGAGAGAGAGAACTGTGGTTTATGTCAGGATTTTACAAGGACTCTTTGAAGTGTTTCAGGATTTTACCAGGACTCTTGGACTAATTCACAGTTAAGTTTGGCTTGAGGACTCTTGAAGGGGGATGGCTGTGATGTCTTTACAGCTGCCTTTTATTTGCTTTTTTTATGTTTTTCACAGCATTCAAGGCTTTTGGTTTGTGGGAGAGCACTTTGGCTGATTAAAAGTGTGTTTGGATCGTATTTTCCTTTTGATAAACCAACTTTATTTACTTTACAAACGTGTGTGTCTGAATTTCTATGTTGGATTTAATTGGGGGCTCGTAACGTGAAGCCTGGCATAATGTCCATATCTAACAGTAAGAACAATTTCCTCTCCATTTCCTGACAGTGAGAATAATAAACCAGTGGAACGGCTTGCCTTCAGAAATTGTGGGTGATCCATCACTGGGTGATTTTAAGAAGAGATTGAACAGCCTTTTTTTTAAATAGAATAGGGTCTCGTGCTTGAACAGGGAGTTGGGTTAGAAGACTTCCAAGGTCCCTTACAATGTTCTTATTCTGTTATATTCAGAGGTGGGATGCTAAGGTGGAACGGTGACGTGTGCTCACCCCCATGGCTCTGAGTGCTAGCGGAGTCGAATGCAATTCTGCTACTGCACCTGTGCAGGTAGCGAAATCGCGCACAGACACGCAGGGGTGCACAGGTGCAGTAACAAAATTGCGCTGGACTCAGCTAGCACTCAAAGCCACGGGGGCAAGCACACATCACTGTTCCACCTTAGCAGCCCACCTCTGGTTATACTGTTATTTTTCTCTCCTTGTATACAGTCATTGCTTCTACCACATCCATAAATTGTTTCATGCATTGCCTTCTGCTCTCTAAATTTCTCATCTCTCTTTATTTTTGATGATCTCATCAACTCTACTCAACCACAACTTTCACATTCTTTCCTTTCTTCTCAATCTATATACTTTTTCTTCATATTTTTTTTTCCAGTTTGATCCTTTCTCTCTCTCTCTCTCTCTCTCTCTCTCTCCAATCAAACTATTCAATGCACTGATCACTCATTTTATTATTCAGTCCACATTTATTCAGCAGCCATTCATTCTTGACACTATTTCTTCTTGTTTTAGCACTCATATTTCTTAACTACATCATTCCCAATGCATTCAACTTTTACATTTCTTCTGACATATCCAATTCTCACTTTCATATAACAAGTAGGCAGAAGCGTGCTCTTAGACACAGCCATTTTTTTGAGAATAAACATTCATTCATCACACTAGGCCAAATGCTATTCATTACATTTCTACCAACAATTGTTTTTCTTACTAGTTTTCCATCCATTTTCTATCTTTAATAAATATGAATAAATAATAAATCAAAGTCCAAAATTTTATCAACTCACTAATTTTTCACCATATGTGTAATTTGAAATATTTTGCTTTCCTCTGTCAAAATATAACTTTTTAAAACTTCAGTTTGCTAACTTTCAGATCCATGTGCTTTGGGGTATTATACAATTTATTTAGATTTGCTGCAAATGGATTCAGGTTTCCAGTCAATAACATGGCAAAACACACATCTCCTATGTAGCCACAAGCTTTCCTTATCCATTTATGCACAGGCATAATAAGATACTATCATCAAAGATACACAACATACCTTTGTTTTACTTCGGTCTCAATACTGAATCATTTTTATGTGCAATTTAGTTCCGTCCTCAAGAAACCATGCCTGGATCCAGCAGAATTGAAGAACTATAGGCCAGTCTCCAACCTGCCCTTTGTGGGTAAGGTTGTTGAGAAGGTGGTGGCACTCCATCTTCGATGGTCCTTGGATGAAGTGGATTATCTAGATTCCTTTCAGTCTGGTTTTAGGACCAATCACAGCACAGTCACCACTTTGGTCATGCTGATAGATGATCTCTGGTGGGCCCAGGATAGGGCACATTCCTCTATCCTGGTGATCTTTCACCTCTCAGTAGCCTTCAATACCATCGAACATTACCATCCTTCTGTGATGGCTGGAGGGATTGGGAGTGGGAGAGGAGGAGAACCACCATTTTACGGTGGTTCTCCTCCTCTCTGTCCAGTTGTTCACAGTCAGTGTTAGTGGTAGGGGTAGGAGTCCAACCCTCGGCCTCTCCTTTGTGGGATGCCGCAGGGGTCTGTCCTCTCCCCCTACTATTTAACACTTACATGAAGCCACTGGGTGAGATCATCTGATGGCATGGGGTGAGGTATCATCAGTATGCTGATGATAGCCAGTTACATCTCCACCCCATGCCAATTCAGTGAAGCAGTGGATGTGATGTGCCGGTGCCTGGAAGCTGTAAGGTCTAGATGGGGGCCAACAGGCTCAAGCTCAACCCAGACAAGACCGAGTGACTGTGGATATTTCCTCCTAAGGACTATTTGATCTGTCTGTCCATTGCTCTGGGGGGAGAAACATTGACTCCCTCAGATAGGGTTCACAACATGGGTGTCCTCCTGGATCCACAGCTGAGCCTTGATCATCACCTCACGGCTGTGACCAGGGGGACCTTTGCCAAAGTTTGCTTGGTTTACCAGTTGCAACCCTATCTGGACCAGGAGGCAGTATGCACAGCCATTCAGGCGCTCTACATGGGGCTACCCTTGAAGAGGAGACTCCAAATTATCCAGAATGCAGCCGCACGGGCTTTCATGGACTCCGCTAGCACTCATATACCCATATAACATCTACGCTCTGCATGCTGCACTGGTTTCCTATTAGTCTCTGGGCACAATTCAAGGTGATGGTTATTACCTATAAAACCCTATATGGCTCAGGGCCAGGCTATTTACGGGACCATCTCTTGCCGTATACCTCCCAGAGACCTATAAGAGCACAGAGAGTTGGCCTCCTCCAGGTCCCATTGACTAAGCAATGCAGGTTGGTAAGGTCACGGGGTAGGGCCTTCTCTGTTGCCACACCAGCTTGATGGAATCAACTCCCTCCCCCGAAGTCTGTACTGCTCCCACCCTAATGGCTTTCTGTAAGGCCACGAACACCTGGCTTTGCCAGCAGACCTGGAGGCCATGAATTAACAACCATCATGCCCAAATTGTATGAATGCTATGCATGCATGTTGACTGTTGAGTTTATTTATTTATTGGATTTGTATGCCGCCCCTCTCCATGGACTCGGGGCGGCTAACAACAAACAAGGAATAAACAATAAAACAATTTGATCCATTTAATAATAATTTAAAAACTTTAAAACATCCTAAAAATTAAAATATTCAGTTAACATTCATTCAATCAACAATTGGGTATTATGGGTTTTAATCTGGGTTTTATAGTTAGAACTGTATATTTGTTTTTTATATTTTATATTGCTGTACGCCACCCTGAATCCTTCAGAATTGGGTGGCATAGAAGTTGAATTAATTAATTAATTAATTAATTAATTTAAATTAATTTTAAAAGTGCAGCACAGCTTTGGCAGTGGTTGCAATATGATAGTAGTGGTATATGATTTAATTAATTAATTAAATCATATACCACTACTATCATATTGCAACCACTACTATCATATGCAATCAACTTTAAAATCCATATTTCCACACTTCTTTTCATAATTCAACTGTGTCATACTCTTTCTCCAAATCAGCAAACGTGCAATTCCTGTTACCTGTCACATCCATAGATTTCCCAATGACCTGCTGAAGAGTAAAAATCTGGGTGGCAAAGCTGTGCTGCATTTTTAAAATGCTGCTCATTGTTAGGTACTGTTAGAAAACATCATCTTGAAGTTGATGCCATCCCTGTCTACCTTGCCCATTATATGAGGGTTCAATAATGGCATTCTTCTCATCATCAGGCATGGATGGGGTCTTTATCTACACCTGAGGCAAGTCACATTGCCAGTTCATGGGCAAAGCACATCTGTATTTCACATTTCTCCACACTTTTCTAGATACTTTATTTCCATCAAAATTGCTATTAATTTTCTCTTCCTGCTTTACTCTTAACTCTACCTTGTTCTCTTTTGACTACATCCTTTTACTCATACATTTAGCCCTTTCACTTGCTTTCTTACCAAAATCATTTCACCTTTTCTGGTTCTTTTCTCAGGAGCTGCTGGAGAATTGTTGATCTAAAACAAGTTTTGAAAAGTTTTTAAAAAAACATGCTAGAAGAAGGAATAGCAAATTACTTCTGTGCTGTTGCCAGGAAAATCCATCCAGACTCATACTCAGCTGAAAGGTAACTTTGCACAGCCATTCAACTCCATGGGACTTGGTCTGAATAAAATAAATATAGGACAGCAGTTTAAAAGCCAAACTTTGTTGAGACATACTCGATTCTTTTGTGCAAAACTAAAAGATTCTATGCATTTATTTGTGCATCGCGAACCAATAAGCTGTATGTGTGAACGTGAGCCTGCTCACAGCCAATATCATAATCTTAAGAGGTTTTGGGATATCTCTACCAATTCTTCCAGTGTGTAGGTATTGTGTGAATAGATTTCATATCATTCCTCTGTATTTATCACTGTATGAACAACTTGAGACCTTCCTCCACACTTGCATGGAATATTACTGTCTATTTATTTCTCCTGCTAGCATTTGGATTGCTTTGTGCCTAATTGTTGTCTTATTTGTTTTAATGAAAAGACACCCACGTGTTCGGTAATGACTGCATACAAGATAATAACAACAGCAAACTCTCATGCTTTTAAATGACTATAATTACAGTATTCATTATTAATTGTACTAATTAACCTCCTACACAATGGCAAGAAATCCCCAGAGCACATGCTAAGAAAAAGTGGTGACATCGATCCGGTGTTTGCTTGTTTTCATATCTGTAGCTTGGCTTTCAGTTTACCAGGGACTTCCAGGTGATTCACACAACCAAACCATTATCATAAAAATAATAACAGAAGCTGAGTAGAGAACATTGCATAAAATAAATCTCATACTGAAAACATAGCCAGCAGCCAGAATACAAAATAAAATTGCTATGTTATCTCTTACGGTTCTTGGAAAAAAATTGCACAGAAAAGGCGCCATGGTACAAAAGGCCCTGTTTTTCTTCCTAAGGCGATATGTTTTGAGAGGCTAGCCAAGGCTGCTGGTAATTTCCATGACCTACCAAAGCTTTAAAAACTTTGTTAATTTACTTTTATGACTTAAAAACTAATTTAAAAACACATTCCTGATTTTCTCTAGGTATCTCAGGAGGACTAGTGTATAAGATATCATGGAAGGTCAACAATAGGAAGCTTCTCAGGGTGAAGCAAACTAAGAATCAGTGCAGAAAAATTGTAACTCAATGTCGTATGGACAGTTGGCGGAACAAAGCATTGCATGGCCAGTTCTTGGAGAAGATTGAAGGCAAAGTGGATAAAGAAAAGGCCTGGTCATGGCTTACAAGTGGAACACTCAAAAAGGAGACAGGAGGACTAATACTGGCGGCACAAGAACAGGCCATTAGAACAAATGCTGTCAAAGCCAGAATTGAAAAATCATCAGACGATCCAAAGTGCAGACTCTGTAAAGAAACAGATGAAACAATCGATCACATACTAAGCTCCTGCAAAAAGATTGCACAGACTGACTACAAGCATAGATACGATACTGTGCCACAGATTATCCACTGGAACTTGTGCCAGAACTAGCATCTATCAGTGGCAAAGAACTGGTGGGATCATAAGCCTGAAAAAGTGGTTGAAAATGAGCAAGCAAAACTACTGTGGAACTTCTGACTTTAGACTGACCGAATTCTGAAGCATAACACACCAGACATCCTGATTGTGGAGAAAAAGAAAGTATGGTTCATCAACATCGCAATCCCAGGGGACAGCAGAATTGAGGAGAAGCAGCTAGAGAAATTAGTGAAATACGAAGATCTAAAAATCGAGCTGCAACGACTCTGCCATAAGCCAGTGAAAGTGGTCCCAGTGGTACTTGATATGCTGGGCGCAGTACCAAAGGATCTCAGCGGACAATTGAAAACCATTGGAATTGACAAAATCTCCATCTGTCAATTGCAAAAGGCCACTTTACTGGGATCGGCAAACATCACGCAGTCGTAGGTGCTTGGGAAGCACCTGACTGGTGATGAAATATGAAATCCAGCATAGTGATCTCATTTGCTGTGTTGTGTTGACATAATAATAATAATAATAATAATAATAATAATAATAATAATAATAATAATAATTTATTAGATTTGTATGCTGCCCCTCTCCGAAGAGTCGGGGCAGCATACAAAAGTTGTGCTTGCCTGTGATTGGCCAATTCAAATACTGTAATTCCTAAACCAACAGAAAAACCCACAGTTCTCTTCATCAACGCTTCTTGATAAACATACTACTGGGTACCCACCGACCTAAGCCAGAATGAGCAATGCCTTTGTTGGCATGGAATTATGGATAGTGCCCATCACAGCTATGGGTTGCCAGGTTATGGGAGATTGTTATGGACTATGGCATCTTTTACAAATCTTTCATCCTTTCATCCCTGTACCATACGGCATTTCTACAGTGACAAGTTCAGCCAATGCTTTTACATAGATGGCAAATAAAGATAACCTTCTTGAGAGTGCACATCTTAGCGTGTTATTGATCTTCTCCTAGCCACAATTAACGCAAAGAAAAATAAATACTGATGTTTCTGTTGATGACAGTACATTTCAATATAAATAGTAATTTCAAATCTGCTTTATACCAGTATCATTAACATTTGCCACGTAAGACAAGCACATCATTGTGTCCCATTGCAAGGTTTATATTTTAAAACCAAAAGCATCTTTATGGCATTTTTTATTTTCTGTGATTATTATGAAAGTTTAAACCTGGATAAATGCAGTTCATTTCTTTGTCATTTGCCTCTATATTCTGTCGGACATTTTGAAGGAGATCTATTTTTATATCCTGTTCCCTAAATCTGTTTTTCTTTACTTTCTTACACTGGGAAATATCATGGGTTGGACTATTTTTCTGCATTAATACATCTAAACAGTGTGGAAACCAGAAATATAACTAAAAGTAGTTTGGTGTCTTTATGAAAAAATAGTTTAAAATCTAAAAAATAATGTTATCTCGAGACTCTCTTCATCTGCCACAAGGTGTCACCAGAGATTGCCCTAGTTTTCCACAGGCAGGCCAACTCACTCATTGTTTTCTTTGTAAAACATAACAACATAACATTTAGTTTCCTAACAAGGTACAGTATGTGGATAAAGTGATCACTAATACAAAACTGGATATAGTAAAAACAAAACAAAAAAGGGGGAGTTTTAACAAAATAAATTATGTGGAATTATGCTTCTTTGTGGAGCTAAGTCACGTCAGCACCACATTGTTCACCGAAGAATCAGTATAAGATGCCTGTCTGGAAATGAGAACGTGGTCCTTGTCCATACAATTGTACAGAAGGAAAAAAATGTAGCAGGTGCCACTTTTCACAACCAGAACTAAAATTTGCCACTATTTTTCCACTTTACACAATAGATCTGCCAGGTATCCTTCATGGACTCTTACGTTCAAATTTTGTGTTCTGAATTTTGAAACTATTTCAGCTAAACCAGGGCAGGGGGAGGGGAGGGTTGGAGTGAACATAGGGAGTCCCTCACCTGTATTATGGACGCAGATGGCTTCATGCCCCTATCTCCTTGTTCAGGAGAAGCCATGGCCATGTACCACTCTCTGACCAAGAAGAGGAAGGTAAGGGAGATATTGGAAAAAAAGTTGATCTGATGTTGAGGTTAGGCCAGAAAAGGGTTCTGGTGGAGCAAAACATTCCTTTCCCATAAGACAACCACCCCCCATCCATCTGACGTCATCTGGCTCACTAAATATGTAGGGGGGCACTATCCTGTCCTTCAGCCACATTATGTCCTCCACCTCTAAGTTAAATTGCCTTTCCTACAAATTCTTCCTCAGAACCTAGAATGAAGCCTTGACTGCCCTTTGCTTCCATGGATCTTGGCAGTGGGCCAGTGACCTTCTCTCCTTTTTATTCACAAGCAAAAATATATAAAAAACATTTACATTGGTAGTATAAAAGTACAAACATTTGCATTTAAAGTAACATGCAGTTTAGATTTATTTTCTGGGGGAAAAAACAATATATTTCAGCAGGAATAGCTTTTGTTAGAAAGACAATCTGTATCTTCTGTAAATACTAAGGCCTTGTTCTGTTGCTATTTCCAAAGAAATGGTACCAAAGCCTTGGGGGGTAGGGTGGGCGGGTGGGTGAGACAGTTTGCTATTTTAACAGGCTTCTGGTATATCAATAAGGAGGAAGTCCACTGGAATTTTGGGAGTGGAGAGACTACTTTAAAGTGAAGAGTTGTAACCAAGAAGGCCTGTTTCTAGTCCCACATCCCATTACTTCTCCAAGGGAGAACTAAATAATACAGATTAACAGAGTTGGAAGGGACCTTAGAGATCTTCTAGTCAACCCCCCTGCTCGAGCAGGAGATGCTATACCAGGGATGGCAAACCTTTTTTCCCTCGGATGCCAAAAGACCATGCATCTGCGCTATTGTTTATGCGCGAGTGCCACACCCATAATTCAATGCCCAAGGAGGGCGAAAACACTTTCCACCCACCATAGGCCCTTGGGAGACCAGAAATGGCCTCTTTCCCAACTTCTGGTGGGCCCAGTAGGCTCGTGTTTCACCCTCTCCAGGCTCCAAAGGCTTCCCTGAACCTGGGGGAGGGTAAAAATGTCCTCTCCCATCCCCCCCGGAGGCTCTCTGGAAGCCAAAAACGCCCTCCCAGAGCCTCTATGTGAGCCAAAAATCAGCTGGTTGACACACACATGCACATTGGAGCTGAGCTAAGGCAACAGCTCATGTGCCAGCAGATATGGCTCCATGTGCCACCTGTGCCACCATGCCATAGGTTTGCCATCACTGTCCTATACCATTCCAGAAAAATTGCTGTCCAGTCTTTCCTTGAATACCTGCAGTGATAAAGCACCTACAATCCTAGGAGGCAAGCTATACCACTGATTAATTGTTTTCTCCCCATCAGGCAATTTCTCCTTAGTTCTAGGTTGGATCTCTCTTCATTACATTTCCATTGGTTACTTCTTGTCCTGCCCTCAAAGTGCTTTGGAAAATAATCCCACTTTTCTGTGACAGACCCTCAAATATTAGAAGACTGCTATGTCTGCAGTTTGCCCACCTGGCCTGAACTTCCTAGACAAGGAGCTGATGGAGATTCTAACTGGAGGTTCTTCTGCATCACAGAAAACAGGAGTCCACATAACCTTTGTCAGCTGCTGCTTGTCATTTTCAAGCTTGCATTCTCCCTTCTTATGCTTTCATCTTTCAACATTTCTGGAACAATGTTTCAAAGAGATTTTAGGGCTAAGGATTGTTATATTTAGCCTTTGCACAGAGTGTTAGAAAGATACCTGCCCCAAAGAGGATTAGGAAAAAAATGTGACTAATCAATCATGTTAATGTTATGTATTGTTAATGTAACTTTGGTGCCCTGTATTTAATAATATTTGTCTTATGTCACCTAACAGTTACCATTCATTCCAGTTTTTGGAGAAAATTTGAGAGCCGCATTGAAAATTTTTGGGAACCCACAAGGCCTTGGCTCCTCAGATTCACACACATACAAAATGCCTTCTCATAGTATTAGAGACATGTCATGTTCCTCTGATCCCCTTATAGTTTTAAATTCTGTGGCCATTTGAAAAACTGGAGGAAAAGACCAAAATTTGAGAGTCGCATTAATCGGTAAAATATATAAATTTTTGATCCGTTATGTGACAGAAGTGGAAATTGTAAAAGAGAATATGATAAGCTGGGGAATGAATTTTGGCTACACAATTGAACTAGAAAAATGGGAAAAAGTATGGATTAACAATTGGCAGATGACAAGATAGACCGCATTTAAGGAAAACCAATTAAAAATGTTCTACAGGTAGCACCTATTGCCAGAAAGACTTGCAAAAATGTTCCCAAAAACCTCTCCAATATGTTGGAAGTGTAAAAAAGAAAGAGGCACATTCTACCACCAATGGTGGACATGCGCACAGGCAAAAAAGTTTTGGAATAAAATAACAAATTGGTTAAAAGAAATAGCAAATGAAGAAATTGAAAAAAACCTAGAATTATATTTATTGGGTATTTTTAATAAAAAAAATAGAAACAGAAGTAAGGTACCTAGTTATACATATACTAACAGCTGCCAGAATAGTATATGCCCAACAGTGGAAAACAGATAAAATACCGGAAGAAAACATAATAATTAAAAAAATACCTGACTGTGCGGAGATGGAGAGGCTATCCAAAAGATTAGTGGGAATAGAAGAATCAGATTACTATAAAACATGGGCAAAATTTTATGATTGGCTAAAAGAAATAAATAAATAAAAATTTATGCAAAGCAACACGTCAAATAAAAGAATTCAAAAATTAATATTACGTAAAAGAAGTGTAATTCTCTGATCAAATATCCAAAAAAAAAAGTGGGGAAACTTTCATTTCCCAAATGTTGTATATATATGTTTTTATGTATGTTTTTTCTTTTGTCTTGTATGTCCCATTTTTAAAATTTAAAAAAAATTAAAAAGAAAAAGAAAATTTTTGGGGACCCACAAGACCTTGGCTCCTCAGATTCACACACATACAAAATGCCTTCTCATAGCATTAGAGACATGCCATGTTCCTCTGATCCCCTTCTGGTTTTAAATTCTGTGGCCATTTGAAAAACTGGAGGAAAAGATCAAAAAGAGGATTGCTCCAGTTAATACAAGTGTCCTTTCACAACAGGTCACACTAAGAAAAGAACTGAATCAGCAGTAGTACCCTGCTAGCTTTTAATTCTGCCCATGCTATTGATAACAAGCGAGTCTGCCACACAGATTCCACCAGAGATGTGGATCTCCCAGCCACATCACCCAGAGAAGCTGTGAGATGCAGTTTCCAGGGAATCAGTTAAAATTGCTGAATTACCTACCAATCAAGTACCCTTACAGAAAAGTGAAAGCAGGTGAGGACTTGCTGGAGAAGAACAGCTTCCCTGTTGTATTGGGTTTTGTAGGGTGGTGTTCCTCTTTCGCTCATTTCAGTGAAGGTAGAAGAAAAGTTTATAGATACAATAATGTTTTATATGTATGAAACTCTTCTTTCTAATTGGGAAAACACAACTGAGTTCACTGTGTTATGTACTGTCAAATTTTTATTCCTTTCATTGGCCTTTCTCTTGCCCATGCTCCCATGTTTTAGATTTAACAAGAGCTTTTCACATTTTGCAATGTTATATTATATTGGATTACTATATATCACCAACAGAGTTCATCCACTCATTATATAGCCATGGTGGCACAATGGTTAAAATGTGGTACTGCAGGATACTTCTGCTGACTGCCAGAAATTCGGCAGTTCGATTCTCATGGACTCAAGGTTGACTCAAGCCTTCCATCCTTCCAAGGTTGGAAAAATAAGAACCCAGGTTGTTGGGGGCAATATGCTGACTCTGCAAACCTCTTACAGAAGGCAGTAAAACACTCTGAAATGATATATAAGTATAAGGGCTATTTCCATTGTTATTTGCAGAAGAGACGGAGTAACGACACGGACACCAGAGCTGGATTTAAACTTGGGTCATTTTTATTAAAATAAATTTGCATAATTTATTAATTAAATTAGCATGAATTAGCATAAATTTGCATAAATCAACATATTCAACTATGACCTGGAAACAGTGGACCTGCAGGGTCAAACAAACACTTCCGGGGCGGAAATGACGTAAAAGGTCAACATTCCTGGGCAACTAAGGGCGTAGTCGATGCTGGTCCAGGTGAGGGACCTCTCCCTCACCTGAGACCCTGCCATGCACTCGCATGAGGGGGGTCCCGCCGGCTCACCCCTACCCTGGGACTTCAATAGCGGGACCCAAAGACAGGTTCCCCCCAAGTGCGCAGGTAGCACCCCACCATGAGCTTGGAGAGAACCTGTCAATCATCCCCAAAGATGCCCAAGGGAGAACGCGCAGTTGCTGAACCACCACCCAGATTTCCGCCCCTAACCTGCCACGGAACGGGGGTCAGATCTCTATCTTGGCCCCCCGACTCCCCCCTCTATCTGCGCCAGCTCACGCAGAGACCGCTGCAGGTCCTGTAAGAAAATGGCATTCCCCTGTTCTGACAGGTGAACGCCATCGGCCCGGTAAAGCCACGGCCGATCTACTGTGATGAGGGGATGGGCCACTACAACCCCACCTAATTCCCTGACGGTTTTTCCCAAGGCCTTATTCACCCTACGCCTGACCCGGTGTATGGCCCTAAGGGAAATGGCGTCCCTCCAAACGATCCTTGGGAGGATCTCTGACCACACCACTTGCGTGGTGGGCCACACCGTGCGAAGCCACCGCAGGTCTTCGCGCGCCTGGATGATCAACGGTAGACCACCAAGCAGGCACAGGTCATTGCCACCGAGGTGCAAGACCAGCCATCTGGGTGCGGCTATGGGTTGCCGACCACCCAGTCCCATCTGGGCGCGACCCTGGGTAGCCGCCCGCCCAGCAGCGTCGGGTACAGCCCTGAGATGCTGATTACCCAGCAACGTCGGTAGGAGCCCCTCCCACCGCATACCTCTCCGGCCCATCCAAACAACATTGACCCACCGTCCCAATGACAACTGGGTCCCAATGGCGCTTCTGGCTGCTGAGCGGCCGGCCCAAAAGACCATGCTGTGGCCACACAGCAGCGCCGTCGGTTTCTGCCTGGACTGGGAACCTGGAAGAGGACACACACAGAGAGGTTACCTAGCCTAAACCCTGCCCAGAATCCTCAGCGGGCCTAACATAACCCAAATATGCCGCTGACCGCCAGCGGCCGATCTCCTGAATCCGTTGGGCCGGGAAACCAGAAAGTGCCGCGCTAGTGGCGGCGCCGATACGGAACGAATGCGTTCCGTAGCCGGCGGGATCCATGCCTACCTGAGCCATTGCCTTCGACACTAACGCCCAGAATTGATACCGGGTCAGGGGGGTGCCATCCTGGTGTTTATTTTTTTTTTTTTTTTCCAATTTTTTTATTATTTTTCATAAAAAGACAAACAAATACAAACAAACAATAAACATAAAGTGGGGGTGTATTTCCCCCGCTTCTTATGAAAGTATAAATTCAAATATAGAAAAAGAATACATATGTATTAACTATTATAAAAAAGAGAAAAAATTAATAAATTTGAATTGAAGTTTACAAATCTTAATGTGGGTATTAAGGTTAGTATAACATAGTTACCAAAAAGGAAAGATACCTTTAATATAATCCTAATTACTATAATAAAATAGTATTAAACCTTCATTCTAAACATTAAAACTAAATTCAACTATTATACTTCAAAAATCTTAATATATTGCTTATACTTATACATACATAACTATATCATAATCATCAAAAAAATCCTTTTAAACTAATATTACTATTATTATCATCTAGATAAAAACTAATACAAAGTAAAGAAAAAGAAAAAACAACCACTAACAATATATCTTATTTTTTCTTATCTATCCATTTGTAAACGTTGTTCCATGTTTCGTAAAATTTAGTATCCTCTTGATCGTTTAATCTTCTTGTCATCATATCCATTTCAGCGCAATCTAATATCTTAGCTATAACCTCTTCTTCCTTGGGGATTTCCTCCCCTTTCCAGTTTTGCGCATATATTATTCTAGCCGCAGTTAATATATGTATGATTAAATAAAAAATTTCTTTCTTATAAATCTGGGTTGTGACACCTAATAAATAAAATTCCGGGGTATTATCTATATCTTGTTTTATTATTTCTTTTAATATTTTTTCAATCATCTTCCAATATAGTTTTGCTTTGCTACATGTCCACCATTGATGATAGTAAGTTCCTATATCCTTCTTACATTTCCAACATATTGGGGATGTTTTGGGAAACATTTTTGCTATCCTGTTTGGTGGGAGATGCCATCTATAGAACATTTTGATTTGGTTTTCTTTTAAAGAAACTGATTTAGTCATTTTCCAATTATTAATCCACACTTTCTCCCATGTGTCTATATCTATTTCCTTACCAATATTTCTACACCATCTTATCATAGTATCTTTTAGAGTCAACTCTATATTTTTATGAGCAATAAGTAGTTTATATATTTTCCCTATCATTTTTGTAGAGTTAGTGGTTATTAAGGTAGTTAAAGAATTCTTACTTTTATTAAAAATGTAAAGAGTTTTATCCTTCTGATATCTAGATCGGATCTGGGCATAGTGCCACCAATCTATTATTATCCCTTCTTCTTGTAGTTCAATTCTAGATTTAAGCTTCATCTGATCATTTAATAGTTCTTTATATCTATGAGTCATTTTCTTATCCTTTATAGACTTTGGATGCGTTATTGCTTCTAAGGGAGCTAACCAATCTGGAATGCTTAAAAAATGATTCTTCTTTATATCTTTCCATACTTCTAGTAAGTATTTCCTTAATGTATGCCTTTTAAAATATGAATGGTTTTTGTCCTTATCATACCATAAAAATGCGTGCCATCCAAGCATTAAATCATGTCCTTCTAGTTCGAGTGTTCTTTTATTATCTAAGATTATCCAATCTCTAAGCCATGTTAGTGCAGCGGCCTGGTAGTATAATTTCCAATTTGGAAGGCCAAATCCTCCTCTTTCTTTGATATCTTCTAAACAATTCATTTTTATCCTTGCTTTTTTACCTTGCCATATAAATTTTTTAACTAAGTTGGTTAAAGTTTTTAAAAAGATACCCCCTGGGTTTATTGGTATTGTCTGAAAAAGAAATAAGACCTTGGGTAAAATGTTCATCTTAATTGTTGCAATTCTTCCTAAGAAAGATATTTTCAAATTGTTCCAGGTTGCTAAGTCTTTTTTAATTTCTGCTAACAATTTCATATAATTATCATTTTTTAATGTTATTGTTTTCGCTGTTAAATTTATTCCTAAATATTTTACCTTTTTTACAGTCTTTATTCCAGAAATAGTTTCTAATTTAGTTTCTAGTGTTTTGTTCATGTTTTTAGTCAAATAATGTGTTTTGTTTTTGTTTATCTTTAAACCTGCTACATTTCCATATTGTTCAATGGTTTGTAATAAAGTAGGAACTGTTGTAGTCGGTTCTTCAATTATAAACATTAGATCATCTGCAAAGGCCTGGAGTTTATAGATTTCATCTCCTACGGTTAAACCTTTTATTCTGGGGTCCGCTCTTATTTTAATTAATAAGGTTTCAAGGGTCATAATAAATAACAATGGTGATATAGGACATCCTTGGCGAACTCCCTTATTTATGTCAAGTATTGGTAATTGACTGTTATTCAATATTATATTCGTTGTTTGTTTTGAATATATGGTATCTATTAGATTAACAAATTTTGGGCCAAATCTCATTTTATTTAATTGCATTTTTATAAATATCCAATTAACGTTGTCAAAGGCTTTTTGAGCATCCAAAAACATTAAAGATGCCATCTTATCTGGGTGTTGTTCATAGTACTCTAGTATATTTATTACAGTTCTAATATTATTTTTAATTTGTCTCCCTGGAAGAAACCCATTTTGGTCTTGGTGTATTATTCCATTCATAACTCCTTTGAGTCTTTCTGCATAAATGGCAATAAAGATCTTATAGTCTACATTTAATAGTGATATAGGCCTATAATTTTTGATTTTTTCTGGTTCTGTACCCTGTTTATGTATTAAGGTTGTCAGTG
Source organism: Erythrolamprus reginae (assembly GCF_031021105.1). Taxonomy (NCBI): domain Eukaryota; kingdom Metazoa; phylum Chordata; class Lepidosauria; order Squamata; family Dipsadidae; genus Erythrolamprus; species Erythrolamprus reginae. Next base: position 148,823,483 of record NC_091952.1, on the reverse strand, counting down.
ATTCTGACCAAGATTTAGGAATTTTTCCGTCAAGTCTACAGGAATTAAAAGTTTCTAACATATGGTTTCTTATTATTTCATTATCTATCTTATACCATTCTGCAGGTATGGCATCTGGACCTGTGGCCTTGTTGCTTTTCTGTTTTTTAATTGTTATTAGGAGTTCCTCCATTGTTATTGGTCCATCCATGGTAGCCTGTTGATCTTCTGTTATTTGTGGTAGATTTGAAGCCTCTAAATAGTTAAAAACTTCATCTTCAATGACATGATCTTTAGCATATAATTCCTTATAAAAATTATACACAATGTCTGCCTTGCCTTCTGTATCGTATTTTATTTTACCATCTTTATCTTCTAATTTTTGGATTAATTTTGATTGACTCTGTTTTCTAAGTTTATACGCTAGCCATCTGCCAGGTTTATTTGCATATTCAAAGTATTGTTGCTTTGCTCTTTTAATCTTTTCAGTTAGTTGGTTTTGTTCTATAACTCTAATTTTATGTTTAATTACGTTTATTTCTGTCTTTAGATCTCTGTTCTTAGTATGTTGCTGCGATAAGGATTCTAATTGTTTTAGTTCGTTTGTTAATTGTAAATACTCTAATTTCTTTTCCTTATTGTGTTTTGCTGTATAAGATATTGTTAAACCTCTTATGTACGCTTTAACTGTATCCCATAGGTTCTGTGGAGTAGTGTCTGATGTTTTATTAATTTCAAAAAATATTTTTAATTCCTTTTCAATCCAATCCTTATATTTCTTGTCGTTTAATATATACCTATTCATCCGCCAGTTGTTCTGTTTATTATTCATCGTCATATAGACCACTATTGGATTGTGATCGGCCCATGTATTAACGTCTATCTCAACTTCTCTTATTTGTTCTGCCACCGTTTTTGGTGCCCATAACATGTCAATTCTCGTCCAAATTTTGTGAGGATTGGAATAAAAGGTAAATTGCCTTTTGAGAGGGTGTCTTTCCCTCCAAATATCGCTTAATAATAGTTCCGCTTTCATTTTTTGAAAAGTACTGGGTAGCAAGTTTCCTCTTGTTTTTTTACCTTTTCCCCTTTTTTTATTACTTCCCCCTCCTGAGTGGTCTAATTGTCTATTCGCAATAGCATTAAAATCACCTATTATCAATAGATTATCAATAGCTAAATCTGTTATTATTTGGTGTAAATTTTTATAGAATGTCATTTGGTCTTCATTGGGGGCATAAATGGAAACAACCACTAGAGGTCTGGGTTCAATATCTACTTGTACAATCAATATCCTACCCTCTTTATCCTTATATATTTGTTTGGAATTTATAGAATTCTTGACATACATCACTACACCTCTTTTTTTTTTGGTCTGCTAATGCAGCATACATTTTTCCAATTTTGGGATTCAACAGTAATTTTTGGTTATCTTTTTTAATATGAACTTCTTGTAGTATTGCAATCTGAACATTTTGGTTTCTGATTTTGGAAAAGATTTGCTTCCTTTTTCTTGGTTCGTTAAGTCCATTAACATTTACGGAAAAGATTTTCAAGTCTTTATTCGTTGTCATTTAATAGGTTTTTTGGTTTCTCGCTGAGGTTGAACTCTTCTAGAACCTTGGTCCTGCTCTATTACTTGGGCAGTTGCCCCCAGGTTTTCTTCTTGCTGAGTTAGTGATTTTTCCCCTGGTTGCTGTTGAGCTGGCTGTAGTTGGACCACTAGTTGCTTACTTGCATGGTCGGAGTGGCCCAAACCACTCTGTTCAAGAAAGAACATAGCTTGATCTACGTTTTCCAGTTTGTACCTTGTAGAGCGCCATGTCAGAGAAAGTCCTTGTGGAATAAGCCAACGGTAAGTGATATTTTCTTTAATCAAGATTTTGGTTAAAAAGTGGTAATCTCTTCTGTTTTCTCTGACACTTCTTGGAACTTGTTTTAGTATCTTTATTTCTACTCCATGTCGTTGGGGCGGGGAGTTTCTTGAATAATGAAGTATCTCATCTCGCAACGCCTTTCTTGTAAATTTAATATGTATCTCTCTTGGGAGGTTGTGTCGACGGATATAGCTATTCGAGATTCGGTATACTTCATCGATTTCTTTCTGTAAAGCCATGGGGTCCTCTTGAAGTATACCTCCAATGATTTCCGCCATAGTCGTTTTTAAGTCTTCATCTTTTTCCTCTTTTATATTCTGAAATCGAAGTCCGTACGAAGCTCGTTGCATCTCCAGCTGGATGATAGATTCATCATATCTTTTGTATCTTTCATCAGCTCTCCCTTCAAGATACTCCATTCTTTTCTCATTTTTGTCAGCTTGCTCTTCAACTTTTTTAACTCGGTCATCACTTTCTTGAAGAGTTTGTTGGATCTGCTTTATCTGATCTTTCATCTCGCCCATGTCAGCTTTCATTTGAGCCATCTCCACTTTAAATTCTGCCAAGTCAGCTTTTATGGCTTCTCTTTGTTGTGTTGCCTCCTCCTTTATGGCTTCTCTTTGTTGTGTTGCCTCCTCCTTTATGGCCTCTCTTTGTTGAGTAGCATCTTCTTGTGATTTGACCATAAAGTCCTTCAAAGCATTCAAAGTCTCATGTATAGTTGCAAGATTGGACTGCATTGTTTTGTCTTTGTCTTTGTCTTTGGTAGACATGGTTAGCACTTGATGCGAAGGAGAAGAATGCGGTGACGCTTGTGGAGATAGGGTAGTTGGTGTTGTTTGTTTCTTTGTTGTTTTAACAAGAGTTGAGGTGTGGGACATTATCAAATTAGAATCCACTATTTCAAATTTTAAGGTTAGTTTCAATTTTGTATATAGTGAAAGGGAAAAGAAATTACTATAAATTCCAAATCTATTCAATATATTTTGTTTCCCTTAATATGACTATACCAATTCAATAGCAATTCAATTAATAACAGAGTTCAAAAGAAAAAAAAAATATTATTGTTTAGTGCCACAGGGAAGAAAAAAAAAACAAATATTAGCCTTTTCAAGTAGAAGGAGGACAGAAAATGAAAGAAGAGAAGGAATATCAACTATATATAGAAGACAAAAGAAAGAAAAGAAAAAAAATTTTTTTGGAGGAAAAGACTTTAGGAGGAGGGAAAAGAAAAGAAAAGGGGAAAAAGTGAAGTAAAAAGAATTGTTCAAAAAGAAAAAGAAGGAGGGTGTTAATAAACCTTGGCTTCCTGCTCTATTCTAAATAGTTGAACTAAAAACATCCTGGTGTTTAAAAAGGTACCCCCGCCCTGACCCCCGCAAGCCACAAAAATGCTGCAAAGCAGCCACCGGGCACACAGACTGATCGGTGGCTGCGCGAAGCTCAATTCTAACCCATCTGTGTAACTGATCTGTCTTGGAATGTCTCACCAAAAGGGAGACACCCCCCTGCCTAAAGGTCAGATCAGTAAGCTGGAAAGCGCGGAGCGACAAGTCAGACTGCGAGGAGGCCATTGCCTCGCTGACCCTGAGGGCCCCAAAAAACATAACGCAAGTCGCTGCCCTAAAAAGACGGGCCTCGTACAGAGAGGCGCACAGACTGTCGAATGCCTGATTAATCAAAGACAGCTGCTGAACCGTCAGGGCCTGACGAGTGTCAGAAGGGAACCCCTGTCGCTCCCTCACCCAGCCTTCCAGCATCCTCCGGATGCGAAAATCACCCGAAAAATCACTAAACCCCCCCGCCTTGGACAGAAAGGCGAGGCCGGCTAACCTAGACCTGATAGTCCTAACTGAAAGGCCACGCCCCTTCAGCAGGACACAAAATTCAGCTAGGTGCTCAACCGGGGCAGGCCAGCTATGGGGGTAACTCTTACCCTGCCTGAAATCCCCAAACTCCTTACCTGCACGCTGGTAAGCTCGCAGGGTGCCAGGTGCTACGGACAAGGCGATCGCCCTGGAGGCCTCGTCTCTCCAGCTCTCGGGAGCCCGCCCAGGCTCCACAGGTGGGCTGGAAACACCTCTGGCGACTCTCGGGCCCACGGGGCCAGGGTCCGAAACCTGGACAACTGACCACGGGACAAGGCGTCAGCCACCCCGTTATCTAGCCCCGGGACGTGCCTAGCCAAAAACAATGCGTTTAGAGACAAGGACCTGTGCACAAAATGGCGGACAAGCCGCATTATCCTGTCACTCTTAGAGGACAGGGCGTTCACAACATGGACAACCGCTAGGTTGTCACACCAAAAATGCACAGTCTTGTCCCTAAACTGCTCTTCCCAGAGCTCTAAGGCCACTATCAAGGGGAAAAGCTCCAAAAAGGTCAAATCCTTAACCAATGAACAGGCACTCCATTCCGGAGGCCATGCCGACCAGCACCACTGGTCACCTAACACTACCCCAAAACCACAAGTCCCTGCAGCGTCGGAGCATAGCTGCAGCTCCGCTTCCAACAGAAGCTCGTGCCGCCAGAAAGACAACCCGTTAAAATGTTCCAAAAACTCCCGCCACACGCAGAGGTCAGCCCTGACCCCAGCGCATAAGCGGGTACGATGGTGGGGCAGACGTAGCCCTTTCATCGCATCATACAACCGGCGAGAAAAAGCCCTGCCTGGCACCACTACCCGACAGGCAAAATTAAGGATCCCGGCCAATTCCTGGAGCTGCCGAAGAGTAACCTTCCTGCAGCCCAAGACCGCCTCGAGCTTGCTCCTGATTTTAATCAACTTATCCAGGGGCAATCTGGAAGATTGCTCCTCTGAGTCCAATTCAATACCGAGGAAGGTAATCCTGGTGGCAGGGCCTTCGGTCTTCTCAGGGGCTAGAGGCACCCCCAATTGAGCACAAAGGGCTTCGAAGTCCCGCATCAAAGCAAAGCATTGCTCCGAGTGCGCCGGCCCGGCCATCAAGAAATCATCAAGGTAATGAACGACCGAACCCAGGCCACTATGCCTCCTGAGCACCCACTCCAGGAAGGTACTAAAGCTCTCAAAAAGGGAGCAGGAAACAGAGCAGCCCATTGGCAATGCCCTGTCCACATAAAAACCACCTTCGAAATGGAAGCCCAGAAGCTCGAAGTCGCCTGGGTGAATGGGGAGGAGCCGGAATGCCGACTTAATGTCGCATTTACCCATAAGGGCTCCCACCCCACACTCCCTAACCATGGCCACGGCCGCATCAAAGGATGCGTACCGGACTGAACAAAGTTCGTCAGGAATGAAGTCATTCACTGACTCCCCTTTCGGAAAAGACAAATGGTGAATCAACCGAAATTCACCACTCGCCTTTTTGGGGACCACCCCCAGGGGGGACACTCTAAGATTCGAAAAGGGTGGCTCCGGGAAAGGCCCAAGGACCCTGCCCTCAGCCACCTCCTTTCGAATCTTAGCCCGAACAATGTCCTCATGTCCGACAACCGACCTGAGGTTGTCCGACATGAAAGCCTTCCTAACACCCACGTAAGGGATCCTAAATCCCTCGGAGAAACCCCTCAAGAGCAACTCGGCTCTCGGGCGAGGGTGGTAGTCAACCAACCAACCCTCAAGCACAGAAACATCAATTGGGCTGGGCCCCTTTTCCCCCAGCTGGTGGGGGAGGTTTTCCTGGACCCCCGCCCTTCTTCTCCACCCCTTTCTTGGGGCGGGGACATACTGAAGCTGCATGGGACCCCCCACAATTCCCGCAGGCATGCTTGTACTTACAAAAGGGACGAAAACACGCCCCTTTTGCAGCAAACTCGTGACAAGCAGGCGAGGCCCCCTTGCCAGCCACACCAGGAGTCGCCTTGGCCGGCGAAGCCGCGCCAGGCTCCTCCTCCATGAAGTGCCCACTATCCGTACGCTCACACCCTTCCTTTCCAGACATATGCGTGGCCCGGAACCAAAGGTCCGGAACCACCATATCCCAAGGCAAGTTAGGCTCTACCGCCATCCTCATACGAAAGCCTTTATCATAATGGCGCCATATGGTGCCCTTATACTCGAAGTGGGCCCTGGCAATCAAATCTATATATTTAAACATGGCAGAGGCCATAGCCGGCTGCCTTTGAATCACCACAGACCCATAAGTAAGAAAAGCATACAGCCAGGAGCTGAAGAATTTTGTTACTTTTGCTTTCTTTGTTTTCTCCCCCGGGACAATCTCTTTCTCCTGCTTGGGAACCTCTCGGTTCAAAAGCGAAAAAAGATCCACATATTCACCCCGCCATATAGCCTCCTTCACCGAAGGGTGAAGGTGGCATCCGAGAGGTGTGGACGGCAACCCGCACGGGATGGCCCCTGCTTTAATGCAAGCGAACGGGTCCCATACCGAGTTGGCCGAAACACCGAAAACTCCCACACCCTGGGGGTAGGGCAAGACAGGGAGCGGGGGCATAACAGCAGGGGCTGGAGGGACCCACCCCCCTGCCCCGGGCACCGCAGGTACCCCCGTAGGACCTGGCCCGGGCAGCGGAGCAGGGCCAGCCGCCAGCGGCCCCGAAGGAGGAACCGGCGGCGCCCAGACCTGCCCGCAGGTGCCCGTGGAAGACCCCAAAAAACTGGACCCACTCCCAACCCCCGACGGGGGGAAACCCGAGGTGGGTGAAGTAAGAAAGGACAGCGGTGTAGTGTGTGGTACAGCCTCACCTGCCCCGTACGGGGTTGATGACATCCACGGGGGGCCCATCGTTGCGGGGCCCGGGAAAGCCGCCATCGGCCCCGCCGGGGCCAGTCGTCCAGCAGGAGCCATCTGCCCAGCCTGGGCCGCAACCGGATCTCTTCCCAACGCCGCAGGAACCTGCTCGAGGGACCCTCCGGGGCCCGATCCACTTCTCCACTGCTCGAGCTCGTCGAGCCTCTCCAAAACCCTGGCCCAAGACATGGCAGGAGAAGGGTCAGGTTGAGGGGCAGGAGGCAACGAAACTGCCCCCCCTTGCACAGGAACCACCCCCGTAGGCCCTTCCCTACTGGCCCGAGCCCGGGCAGAAGGCCTAAGGGCCCTCCTGGGTCGCGCAGCCGGCGGAGCCATCGGGGCCGTGGCAGGCCTCTTCTTTGGAGCCATACCTAATTCCAAAGTAATGCAAAGGGAGAAGCCCGTCCAAACCCCCAGACCCCCTTCTCACAGGCCCAGAAAGAATAAGCTCCCCCCACGTGCAGGCCGATTAACGGCCCTAAAGCTGGCCCCCAAGAACACCACGAGACCGGGTACCCCCCCAGAGGCCAAGCAGCCCCACCCCAAGTTCAGGCGGGGCCTAACCGCGCCCTCCTCCCAGCCGGGAGCAAGGTTACCAGTCCCCCTCGGGCCCGAGGGGGATCTCCACGAAGAAATAGTGGCTCCAGTCGAGTCCTCCGACACTGCTGGGCACCACCGACAACTTTTCGCCCACGCTGCCAGCCACAAAATGGCGGCCGCGCACGAGGCCACCCAAAATGGCGACCGGAGCAGCTCTCAGCCGAGTGTCTGCTCCTGTGCTGGGTCCGGGCGAAAAGGCTTGGCCCGAGGCCTGCCGCCCTTAAATAGGGCCAGCAAGCCCCGCCCGGTCCCCACGTCATGCCCGGCCACGTGGGCCAGGCTTTCCCGGCCGAAATCTCGTCTCGTGAGATTTCGGCCGAAAACAAGATGGCGGCCGCCATCGAAGGGTCCGAGTCTGCCCGGCCCTTCTGCAAAAGCGCCGTGGGCCGGTAAGTCGAGCCGGCGATATTTTATTGCTTTCTCTCAGATGCAATTGAATATATTGAATAGCATGTACTACACTGCAGATTTTTTTGCTACACTGTAAATAATGTATAGTGAATATTTTTGCTTTATGCCAGATTGTATGTCAAACTTCTGCACTTGAGGAATTATGGCACTAACATCACCACTTTTAGCACAATTAAGCATTTACCTAACAATTAGGTATAGTGCTTTGACTTCTTTTAAACAATAGTCTTATTTAAGGGAAAGGGGGGAAAGATTATTGGTACTGTAGATTCGGCTAGAAGAAAGTGTTTGACTACAAGATGAAGTTGTACATGCCAAGGTTGCATCGCATCTGAATCCAGATCTTCTTTGTCCAGCAATTAAGATTCTTTCTGGTGTTTCTCCTCCACGAGCTCCACCTACTTCCTCTCCAGTTGCCCCTTTCATCTTAAGATGTTTTGACAAGGCCATGAATTATTAATATGCTGTAAAGTTGTTCCGTGCGTCTGGGCATTCAGCGTGCCGAATACTTCGGGGAGTTTGCACACTGCTCTATACCTCTCTGCATCTGCTTAGCAATGAAGTGGCTCTTGGACTGCTAAAGGTTGAGTGCCATCACTGTAAGAAGCAGCAGCAGACTGATTCAGTTAAATAAACATAGCAGCTCAAGAATAAGAATGAAAGTCTTATGTTAGTGCTTGTTCAGAATGTAATATTGCTGTCAGCTAGATGTGCTAAAACATAGATATATGTATCCCAAAGCCACAGTAGGGTAATACCTTCATTTGTGCCTGCTGAAACATCATGGAATTGGACACTTGTTTTGAGCTGCTGGTATCTCTTCATCAAACTACAGGTTAAACAAAGCAAGGTGTGGGGAGAGAAAATATCCCATGTGATATTTGTAATATGCCTGAGATTGTTATGTCCTAAAATGAGCTGCAAATTGAGATGCAGAGAAATGTGTGAAATACCCAGGAAGACTGCAGGATGCAACTGGACTTGTTGGATAAAAAGACTTAACATGATTTCCCATTCTGGAAATACAGTGTCCACCCACTAGTTTTGGGGCAGATAACATATTCTGATGGACTGATTAAAATTTGGACAAGTGATCTGCAGGGAATGCTGAGACTGAGATAATTAGATAATTTTCATTAGATAATTTTGTTTTTTCTTTTTAGTTTCAAAAATGAAATGTGTCATTTCTTAATGAATTTCACATGCCGTATTCAATACAATAATGAAATTTGTAGTTAGTTGGCTCTATAGTTTTCATGCAACGAACATTTTATATTTTCCAACTATAAGTAATAGGCAAATAATGCACCAAAACCTAATATGTATATATAAATCCATATATTTTTATTAAAATTAAGGGAATTATATTCGCAACAGTGAATGCATGAAATAATCTATTGTATATGTTTATCAAGAAAAACTAAATTAGCAAACAAGTTTAAAATGTTCAAAAGTTTAAGTTTCTCATTAATCTTGCCTTCAGCTTGTGTCCCTTTTGCTTCTCTTGACTTTTCTTTTGTATTCAAGGAAAGGATTGTCTCTTACAATTGTCCAACAGTAGTCTACAAGCATTGAAGAGCTCCATTTACCTGGATATCTTTTTTCCATAGCTGCAACGTCTTGATGGAAGTGCTCCTCATGCTCGTCACTCACTGCTCCACTGATGGAAAGAAATTCATATGAGAGTGTAGAAAATGAATTTTTAAGGGCATTTTACAACCAAGACTTTGATAGGCCTGGATGAGTTTTTCAATCACTTCCTTGTAGTTTGCTGCTTTATTGTTTCCAAGAAAATTTGATGTCACTTTATGGGGAAGGTTGTTGAGAAAGTGGTGGCACTTCAGCTCCAGCGGTCCTTGGAAGAAGCCGATTATCTAGGTCCTCAACAGTCTGGATTCAGGCCCGGCTACAGCACGGAAACTGCTTTGGTCGCGTTGATGGATGATCTCTGGCGGGCCCAGGACAGGGGCTTGTCCTCTGTCCTGGTGCTTCTTGACCTCTCAGCGGCTTTCGATACCATCGACCATGGTATCCTTCTGCACCGACTAGAGGGGTTGGGAGTGGGAGGCACTGTTCTTCAGTGGTTCTCCTCATACCTCTCTGGTCGGTCGCAGTCGGTGTTAGTAGGGGATCAGAGGTCGACCTCTAGGTCTCTCCCTTGTGGGGTGCCTCAGGGGTCGGTCCTCTCCCCCCTGCTATTTAATATCTACATGAAACCGCTAGGTGAGATCATCCAAGGGCATGGAGTGAGGTATCATCAATACGCCGATGATACCCAGTTATACATCTCCACCCCATGTCCAGCCAACGAAGCAGTGGAAGTGATGGGCCGGTGCCTGGAGGATGTTAGGGCCTGGATGAGTGTCAACAAGCTCAAACTCAACCCAGACAAGACGGAGTGGCTGTGGATCTTACCTCCCAAGGACAACTCCATCTGTCCGTCCATTACCCTGGGGGGAGAATCACTGGCCCCCTCAGAGAAGGTTCGCAACTTGGGCGTCCTCCTCGATCCACAGCTCACATTAGAGAAACATCTTTCAGCTGTGGCGAGGGGGACGTTTGCCCAGGTTCGCCTGGTGCACCAGTTGCGACCCTACTTGGACCGGGAGTCACTGCTCATGGTCACTCATGCCCTCATCACCTCGAGGCTTGACTACTGTAACGCTCTCTACATGGGGCTACCTTTGAAAAATGTTCGGAAACTTCAGATCGTGCAGAATGCAGCTGCGAGAGCAATCATGGGCTTTCCCAAATATGCCCATGTTACACCAACACTCCGCAATCTGCATTGGTTGCCGATCAGTTTCCGGTCACAATTCAAAGTGTTGGTTATGACCTATAAAGCCCTTCATGGCACCGGACCAGATTACCCCAGGGACCGCCTTCTGCTGCACGAATCCCAGCGACCAGTTAGGTCCCACAGAGTGGATCTTCTCCGGGTCCCGTCAACTAAGCAATGTCGCCTGGCAGGACCCAGGGGAAGAGCCTTCTCTGTGGCGGCCCCGGCCCTCTGGAACCAACTCCCCCCAGAGATTAGAACTGCCCCCACCCTCCTTGCCTTTCGTAAACAACTTAAAACCCACCTCTGCCGCCAGGCATGGGGGAATTGAGATCCTCTTTCCCCCTAGGCCTTTACAATTCTATGCATGGTATGTATGTATGTATGTTTGGTTTTTATATTAATTGATTTTTAACCATCAATACCAAATTACTATTGTACACTGTTTTATTGTCGCTGTTAGCCGCCCCGAGTCTCTGGAGAGGGGCGGCATACAAATCCAATAAATAAATAAATAAATGAATGAATGAATGCTACCCATGCAGTCTTTTCCTTGCCATGCAACAAAGAAAGAAACTCATCATCATTAATAATTTCATGGATCTGTGGGCCAACAAAAATTCCTTCATTTATTTTTGCAGCAGTAAGCAATCCACCTTGAAGACCAAGTAAGATAGCAACCACTTCCTGAGGTTCTTCCTCACTTGACTCAACTACGAAAGAGTCAGGCCCTTTTGGAATCGGTAGTCTATCTCCTTGAGGTACTGGACATGATGGAATGTTTGGATATTTCACAAACAACTTTTTTTTTCTTAGTAAGACCTTTCTCAATTGGAGGTACCATAAAAAAATAACAATTACTGACATGATGTGGTGGTTCCCTCCAAATCATTGGCACTGTGAAAGGCATAGAAGGCTTATTCCCATTCAACCATTGGACAAGTCTCAATCCACATGAATTACAGCATATGGTGACACCCAGGTTTTGTCCCGGTCTCCTATTTTGCAGCCGAAATACAAATTGTAGGCTTTCTTAAACACGGTTGTGACCCTTCATTTTTGGGATGCAAAAGTAACTTCACCACAAATATAGCAGAAATTATCTACTTTATTTAAACAGGTTCGAGGCATAAGTAAATTTACTAGCATAAAACAATGTTTAAAGACGCTGTCTAACTCACCAAGCAACAGATACTGTGACTTTTATAGAATTTAGTGATGCTTTATTGGCTAATATTGCATCACCTTGGTCTACATGGCGATTTTCTTTGGGTCACCAATACTATGTAATCTATGGTGTAAGTTGCATCATGCATTTTATAAACCTTACTTCATTAGTTGATTGCTTATATCATGGAAATTAGAGCCAATATACATTTTTAGCACCCCAAAATTATGTAAGAACAGCTGTTTTCATGCTTGCAACTATTTATTTGTAGAACAGTGTAATCAATCAGACAAATTAATGGACAAAAACCAGAAGAGCTTGGGAGGCCAGGCAAGGGGGATGAGGCAAGGCACTCCTCAATATCTGTAATGTGGAGTTGGCCATGCCCACCACTCGCATGACCACACAACCATGCCCACCAAGCCACGCCTACAAAACAGGTAGTAAAAAAAATTGAATCCCACCACTGAAATTCTTCTCCCATTTGTGGACCAATTATTTCCTTGGCTTTTTACTTGCTTTTTACTCATTGAAAGAAGCTTTTATTATTTTTTATATTTATTGCAAGCCTTTGTTCATTCTGTGCCTTAGCTTTCTGGACTTCATGTTTGCAGATTTGGGCTATTTGCTAGAATTCTGTCAGTTATGTGCCCCTCTTTCCAATTTTCATACTTGTCCTTTTGGTCTTTCAGTTTGTCATAGGGGTTTCTTCTGGGATCACTTATTTTACTTTTTCAGTGATATTGTGTTTGACTGGGCTTTTTCGTTTTTCAGACTTTCCCAAGCTTCCTGAATTTTTCTCCCTTTGAGGATTTCCATAGTGATCGGGATTTATTTATTTATTTGATTCGACTTCTATGCCACCCAATCCCAGTGGGACTCAGGGCGGCTGTAGAATAAAATGTGCAAAAGAGATGATGCTTCTGAAGCTGCTTATTAAACAATTAACTCCTTAAGAGCTGTGGTGGCGCAGTGGTTAGAATGCAGTACTGCAGGCTAATTTTGCTGACTGCCATCTGCCTGCAATTTGGCAGTTCAATTCTCAAAATGCTCAAGGTTGACTCAGGTTCCATCCTTCCAAGGTTGGTAAAATGAGGACCCAGCTTGTTGGGGGCAATAGTCTGACTGTAAACCACTTAGAGAGGGCTATAAAGCACTATGAAGTGGTATATAAGCCTTAGTGCTATTGCTATTGCTAACTCACATTTGCAGTCACGAAATACAGTACAAGGTGGCAGAACCTATTTATAGTTTCTTGATTTATTCATTCAACATTCCATGCTATGCCAAATATCCATATTTTATTGAAACTTTGTTTGCAGATCGAAAATTCTTTATGCAACAACATGCAGTTTCATCTCCCTTATTTCAGGGAAAAACAAAAAAAATCAGATGAAAATTGCACATTGAGGATAGTTGTTGTGAAGGGCAACGGATAGTAGTGGGAGATTGTGCATTCTTCTTTAGTGGAAACCTTTGAGAAGATGCGGCATAGTTCATTTTGTATTATACAGTCGTCCAATTCTATGACTCTGTTTTTATGTTAAAGTTTCCTTTCCGTCTTGTCCATTTTAAGCTTAATTACAGCAGAGGACAATTGCTCTTAATAAAAAAAGTGGCTGTTATAATTTTGCTATGATTTACATGATTTATGAAGATTATGACAGCCTCCCAACGTGGGGGTGGGGAGGTATTTCCAGGAATTATTTGTGTGAAGAATTGTGTCAGATGCAGAATAAGCACATGGACCACGGAGCTGGGTTTTATAGGTCACTTTATTTATTTAAATCTGGACCTGCAGAGAAAGTCAATGGGGTGGAACTTCCATTCCAAACATCCTTGGGCAGCTATGGGCAAAAGCTCCTTGCCGAGCAAGGGAAGATCGCCCTTGACCTTGGCCTTGAACTTGAGCTTGGTCTTGACCTTCCCTTGCCCTGTGCCACACCCAAGGCATGTGGGAAGGCTCACCCCCATTTGTGGGCTTGCAGCGAGTGAGTCCTGAGGGCACCCTTCCCTAACACTCAGGTGGATTCTGCCCAGAGCTTTTGGTGAGGGGCAGCCCATCACCTCCAAAAAGGTGCCCTAAAGGAGATCACACAGTTGCTACTAGCCCCATTTTTCTGTCCCATTCTGCCATCCCAGTGACCAAGGAAATTCGAGCCAATTAATCCAATCCTGATGAACAACTACTGCTAAGCACCCCCTAACCTCTCCCATCCCCTAACCCAGGGTGGAGTAGGCGAAAAAAGGACTGTAACCTAAATTGCGGTATGGCCATAAAAAAATTCCTACTCAGCCCCCGAAGTTGACCAGCAATCACACTGTGCCTGCAATGGGGGGGGGGTGATGAATCCAAAAAAGAACGGGTGGAGAGTGGCAGCCAGTCACTTATATACGGGGGCTCTCTGCCCCGCTCCCTGGCCCCCCAACATGTCTAGCGCCAAGCGCAAGGCCTCCTGGGCAATCGCTCACATTATTGTGCAGCCTCCCATTTCAAATGCTTCCAGAGTGCATCCAGCCCCACTGCAAATGTTGGCCAGCTTAAGCAGCCAGCCTCTCACTTCTATTAAAACTAATGCTGCTCCTCACAGACTTGTAGCTGTTGTTCTCAAAGCTTACAATTGACAAAGGCAATATGGTATCCAACAAGTCTAAGCTTATAAATACCTTCTAGATTAGCTTATCCACCCAACTTTCTAAGAGTCTTTTAATTAAAAATTAAACAGGAAGTAAACAAGCATCTGCCTCCAACACCATCTTTGCTTCTAAGAATATCTCAGGCATCCTCCTAGATAGCATAAGTGCCTGCAATTTTTAATGTTGCTATACATCAATTTGCTTATGTTTAATTGTGATCTTCTCTGTAAGAATTTATACTGTATATGGATGTGCAGGATAGATATTAACTGAATCAGTATGTTGAATAAATAGACTAATCAGAAAGCATTCTTTTTCTTTACCTTATACAGTACATGCACTCATGGGTTCACTTTTGTTTGGCCTTGGACTTAATAAAAGAAAAAAATCTGCAGCTTTGCCTTTAATGATGGCTTGACCTGGAACACTTAGCAAGCAATCATGTTTATTTCCAGGAGATGAAAAATGTCACCTGCTAATTGCTGTAAATCAAGCCATTGTTAAATTGGCCAACATAATCCAACCATTCTTTCACATTTTCATACAAAGTTGCAGTGATTCTGTTTTTTCAGAATTCCTTTGGCATAAATACCTCAAGCTGGGCTGAATATCTGACAGTTTGTGGTTAATTGAACACAAATATTTGCAAGAGTGAAACATTTCCCACCTACTCACATGATTAAAAATATGGAGAAATTCAATTGTAAAGAAGGGGGAAAAAATCCATTCAGTAGGTTTAAATCTTATCTTTCATCCAGGAGCAGAAAGTGACAAACAAGGTTTTCTCTGCTATCATTTCTTCCAAGAATAGCCCCATAAGGTATGTCAAGCTAAGCATGATGGATCTCCATCGTCCAGTTAGTGGGTGGTAATTGAGATTTGAACTTGGATCTCTCTGGGATGGGTCCAGCCCCTTAATCATTCAGTCTCTTAATCACTCGTTGCTTTAGTTGAGAAACATTTCTAGAGAAATGAGAGAGAATTCTAATGCCTGATAAATAAATATGTTGCATTTCCTATTCATTTCATAAGATCTTCAGAAAGGATGTGCCATCACATCTATTGTGTATTCTAGTGTACCATTTTCACTGGCCCTGGATATGTGTCACTTGAATCTTTTTTGTATCTTTTTCTTTTATGTACACTGAGAGCATATGCACCAAGACAAATTCCTTGTGTGTCCAATCACACTTGGCCAATAAAGAATTCTATTCTATTCTATTCTTGAAGAAGTCAACCTTACTTATCTGACCTGTCCTCCCAAAATAATGAAAAAACCTCCCTGCCATTGCATTTGTCAACACTGAATCTGCTTACTGTTATTGCTACCATAGATTCTGTCTATACACCCACAATCAGAGTGGAGAACCCCAGTACTTAACATGTGCCCCAAATCATTCAATTTTCAGCATATTATTCTGTTCTTAAAATATGTATAAATTGCTTTTTATGTAATTGGGCAACCATTCAGCCTAATCTTTAAGAAAAACCACAGCAGGCTGATTTTCAGTTCCCAGTCAACATAGTATTACTTTAAAATTAATAAAAAGTTAATTAATACAAAGCAGCTTTTATGGGAACCTAAACAGATAGCACCTCCACCCCCAAGAATCTCATTTGCCGCCTTTCAGTATTTCTCAAATTCTACTGTTGAAACAGCCAAAATACCATTTCCATTCTTGATCTGTAATCCCTTCCCAAATACTGTATCTAAAATTATTTGATCCCACCCTTCCAATGATAGAACATCAGCACATTCTGGAAGGGTATAAATATTTTTGTGGACCTCTGGAAGTTCAGGAAGTTGAGCTATGGCCTCCAACTTCCACGTATGAGAGCCAGTTTGGTCTGAACCCTAAGGCTTCAAGATAGAAACCAAGAGGCCATGAGTTCTAGTCTTACCTTAGGTAGGAAAGCCAACTGGGTGACTCTCAGCCAGTTACTGTCTCTCAATCCAGCTCCCATCACAGGGCACTTGCTGTGGGGAAAATAGGAGGAGGAAGGAGTATTATGCACGTTGCTACCTTCAGTTGTTTATTTTTAAAAGCAAGATAAAAATTTAGTGATAATCATCATTAGGGATTATTATAATTTCAAGGGAAAGCTAGTAAAAAAAGATATGCATCTCTCACTATTCTTTAATAGAAGTACAGCCAGTGAAAATTTTCTTTATTGTTTGGTCTTCTTCCATTAAAAAAAAATGTAATATACAACACGATTTTTGGTGGGTACTGTAGGATTGCCTAAAACATGGAGGGCTTCTCTCTACCATGGGTTCTTAGCACACTAATCCAAAATCAATGGAGATATACTTTTGCATATTATTATTGTGTTATGAATTATGGAAACCATTCCATGTCAATTACCAAATATTGCCAAGCTTCCGATATGAAATATAGTAGAGTCTCAATTATCCGACATAAACAGGTGGGCTGATAGTTGGATAGCTGAAAATGTCTGATAATCCGGAGGGTCTAAGAAAAGCCTTGAGATCACTATGAATTGCAAATGTATTGAGGTTTTATTGCAAGTTTCTACTCCATTGATACAACGACCATCTTTCTTTTCATTACAATGTTTGTGGGCATGTTTGGGACTCTGCACGTCACCTTCCCTGTCGCAGCTGCCATGTTTGAGGGCGTGTCTGGGGGTGCAGAAATGCCTACAGCCATGGCCCCAAGCAGCGTTGGATAATCCAGAATGTAGGATGACCAAAGGACGGATAATTGAGACTCTACTGTAATGGCATTAAATATAATGTTGCATAACATCTTTGTTAGGACTCTGTCCACAATGGTTGGGTTGGCAATATATATAAACCAACAGTATGTGTTATAACTGAGCTATGTCTATTTAGCTGAGGTGTTGCAGACTACCACAAGAGGGAGCAAGAGTTCATAGCTAATTTCTCTGAGTCACCCTCTCTGTTTCTCTTTGTCTGGCTAATCACTGTTAATGGCTACTCACTGTTAGGTTTGCTCTGCAATTCTCTGCATGTTCTGTATTATAGTCATGTATTATAACTAAAATGTATTTAGGCTTGATATCTTTGCTGATTGTGACAAAGACAACTGATAAGAAAGACTATGTACTTGGTAATGTTTCGATTATTCTGACTTATTATGTGCATGACTTTTAGACTGCTTATCTGAATATGTTATTTCTCAAAGTAAACTTTAATTCAAGTTAGTATATCTCTGTGTGGCTAAGTAGTTATTCACAACTAATTTCAATATAAGCATTTTCTGTGTGTGCACAACCTTGATAAACAAGGATTACTCTACTCATATGTTAACATCCTTGTTGCCAGAATGTTATAGTGTCAAGTAAGAAGGATGCTTACAATCAAATAGATTCCAATTCGTGATCCATTAACTAGTATGTTTTGGTAGGTGTATTTAATATGAATTGACCTATCTGCCACTTGAGAATTCTTCTTTTAGAAGACCAGACCACGTTGTACAAGGTACAGGAAACATTAGATTCTACTGGAAACCTTGACTAGCTCATTGTGTGCTAGCATTTAGCATAAAAATGTTTAAATGTTTATTCACTTGACATTCATCACCTCACTTATGTACTTTTCAAAGAAGTTTACAAATATATTTAAAGCTTCTCGCTTCTATTTTTTAAAAGAAAAATCAATCTGACAGTGTATGTTAATGAAATATGCAATTGTCAGGTATTGCAGGCTCAATCAATCAACCAATCAGGATAGAATTGGAAGTCTTCTAGTGCAACTCCTGCTCAAGCAGCATATTGTATACAATTTGAGAGAAGTGGTTGTCCAAACCCTTATTAAAACTTCCAGTGACAAAGCACCCACAACTTCTGATAGCAAACTATTCCACTGGTTAATTGTTCTCACTGTTGGGTAGTTTCTCCTAAATTCCAGGTTGCTTCTCTCCTTGATTAGTTTTCATCCATTGTTTCTTGTCCTGCCCTCTGGTGCTTTGGGAAATAAGTTCACTTTATTGGTCAACATACTGACACAAACAAGCTTGTTGCTAGTGTGTTTGCTTATACTGTATTCCAAAGTTTGTGGAGGATGTCAATGTTCTTAAGATTATTGTTATGCAGGCAAATGAGAAACCTTGGATGTCTTAGGAGGTACATGTGATGATGGTGAGAAATGCTGCTTTTAAATCAGCGATGTAGTAGCGCTTACTATGATGAGAGCTGATTTGCGATGTGCTATTAAAAACAGCAAAACAGGCCTATAGTCAGAAAGTGGAAGGGATTTTTTTCCAAGAAAAACATATGGCTGGGTATCCAGGTTATTACTGACTATGAGGCAGCTTTCCTGAATGTAAGAGTGATGTGGATTTTCTAAATAAGCTAAAAGTGTTTTTTGGATGGTTTGAGACCCAAATAATGTTCCAGCAAGAAAGGCTGATGAACAGGTGCTCAGCTTTGATGCAACTGCCATTTGGAAGATCCAGCATAAAGTCAACAAATACAAACATAAAAGAGATTCTAACACAGGAAGAAGCAATTTCCACAGAGCTATGGATTACCAAAAAAACCCCAAAAACAAATGGAGGAAAGGAAGATGGAGAGATAAAAGGGAGGGGATTTTAAGTAGGCTAAGGAATAGGAGAAATAATGACCACCACCACCACCCTGCCGTCATCAATCTTCCTAACCAACTTACATTCACTTACTAATAAGATGGATAAAATACTCCTTTTAAATGGATGCAATTCTGATTTTTATAATTCAGCAGCACTGTGCTTCTCTGAAATCTGGTTAAATCAATCAATTGATGATAGCAGCATGCATATCTCAGAGTTTCAGATTCAACGATCAGACAGAATTGCAGGAACACCTGGTGAAAGGAAGGGAGGAGGGTTATGCTTATATATCAATAACAACTGATCTCAGGATGTAACTATAATATATAAATTATGTGATGAAAACGTAGAGTCTTTACTTATCAACTGTTAACCGTTTTACTCTCCAAGTGAAGTTCTGTTCATTTCTATTAAATGCTGTGTATGTCCCACCACAAGCCTATGTAAACAAGGCATTATGAACTCTAGCTGACCAAATTATGGAGGCTGAAGCCAAATACTGTACCCTGATTTACCAGCCATTATTTTGGGAAATTTAAACAAGGCAAACTTAAGGAAAGAGCTACCAAAATACTTTCAGCATGTCAATTGTCCCACTAGACGCAAGAGTACTTTAGACAAGTGTTTCTCAATTATTTTCTGTTATGCTCCCCCCCCCCAAGAAGTAAACATTTCGTGTGCCCCCAATTCTCCGCCAAGATGATTGTTTGCAATATTCAGCACGTTTTTGCTGAAAAAACTCAAGCGGCTTATTAGCGTGATTGGGGTATAATATGCTTAAGTGTGCCTTAATTTATTTGGCTTCATGCTGTCCACTGCCAATATTTTTAGACATCTGTACATATACCTTAATTTTTAACAAAATACACATAGTCATACAAAGGGAAGTAAAGTAGGAAAATTCTGATTGGTTCCCTGCTGGATTGTAAACATACTGGTCTTTCCTTGTCTCCCACCATAGTCACAGTGAATCCAAGCACTACATATGCTTTGTCATATTTCCTCATCTTAGCTTTCGGGAGACTTATGTTTTTCTCATTATCTCCATCTCTCTCCTCCTTTCTTTTCTTCCCTGTGAAATATTTTTCCATGGTGTTTTTTAAGGGTTTATTATATGTACTTCAAAGGTGTCTCTTAAGGGTTTATTATATGTACTTCCTATTCTGTGCTGTGTGCTATTGTTCTGTGCAAAAAAACCCTACTCCCTGTGGAAAAAAACCTACGTTTAGACCAGAGGTCTTCAAACTTGGCAACTTTAAGACTTGTGGACTTCAAGTCCCAGAATTCATCATACTGCTTTGCTGGTTGGAGAATTCTGGGAGTTGAAGTCCACAAGTCTTAAAGTTGTCAAGTTTGAAGACCCCTGGTTTAGACCATTGCTACACAACTCTAAAAGATGCTTATTGGTCTTTATCATGAGCAGCCGAGGGACACTCTGATCATTGTTTGATTCACCTTGTATCTGCTTATAAGCAAAGACTTAAAACCACAAAACCAACACTTAAATCAGTGAAGACTTGGACTGAGGAGGCAAAGTTAAAGCTACAGACCTGGATGAACTCACAGATACTGTAACATCATATGCCCGTTTCTGTGAAGACCTATTTGTACCAACCAGGAATTTTCAAATATACAGCAACAACAAACCTCGATTCACAGCTAAATTTAAGCAGCTACGTCATTCCAAAGAGGAAGCCTATAGAAAAGGTGATTAAAATGTTGTACAATTAGGTCAGATTAACAAGGGAGATCAGAGCAGCAAAAAGAAGCTACTCTAAAAAGCTAAAGAATCACCTCAACAAATGAACCAGCAAACATGTGGAAAACTGTTTAAAATATCACTGGTTAGGGCAAACCTCCTTCCCAGGATCAAAGAAATCAACAATTGGCAGATGACCCGAAAGTGTTCTACTGCAGGTTTGAAAAGAAACTACAGCCACCTATCTCCAAAACCCCCCAATTCAGACACACCAACAAAAGCCAAGCTTCTTAAAACTGACCCATCCCATTGGGTTCACAAGCCCTAGTGATCACAGAAGAGACATGTGCAAGACCTATTTCACAGACAAAAGCCAGGAAAAGCTCCAGGCCCAGACAAGATAACTCCTTCTTGTTTAAAAGTTTGTGCTCTGAATGCAACAAAATTTCATTTTAATGTATGCTGATTAGTATAATTTAAAGTGACAATAAAGTATTTATTCTATTCTAAAAGCGGAATTTCCCTACAGCATCGCTAATGATAAGAGCAGAATAATGTGGTAGGCAAATGTAATATATATACCAATAAAAGATTCACATTGTGCAGAAAACAGATAGTTCTCAACTTACAATAGTTCATTTAGTGATGTTCAAAATTACAAGTGACTTATGACTATTATTTTTTACCACTGGTTCTGTGGGCATGGCTTGGTGGGTGTGGTATGGGTTGGTGGGCATGGCTTGGTGGACATGGCAGGGGAAGGATACTACAAAATCTTGATCCCCTCCCGACTCCTGGAGGAAGAGTGCAAAATCCCCATTCCCACCCCACTCTGGGGCCAGCCAGAGGTGGTATTTGCCGGTTCTTTGAACTACTCAAAATTACCATTACCAGTTTTCCAAACTACTCAAAATTTCAGAACCTGCTGGATTTTACCCCTGGTCAAGAGCCAACACTGCCTCAAGGTCACCAAAGGAAGTTCTTGATTGACCAGAAATCAAAACCTAGATTAACAAACACCTTTTTCAGAATGACAATGTTTTATTATGATGTATTTTTTGAGGTTTAGACTCAAACCTCTTATCTTCAAGGTGTTCCACTTATGTATCAATGTATGTATTTTATATTAATTTGTATTATGTTTATCACGCTTCCTATACTTTGTTCCTTTGCTATATAGTAGTAAGTCAAAAGTAAGAAAAAATAAGACATATATTGTCAATTTAATTTTCAATAACTATATTTATGTAAGCTATACTTTTTGGCTGAATGTTAAAATATAAATATGTGCTCCTTGTTTTCCTATTGATACGATTTGCCCTTTCCTCCATTGTCAACATTATTGTTGATCCTGAAATTACAGTGTAAGGAAAGTTATCTGCAAGGAGATATTGCAAATAAGATGAGTTTAAGAAAATAAGTCCAACAAAAGCATTCAAATAAACATAGAAATTGCAAAGGCAAAAATACAAATAATTTTCAAGGACTCAATTGACTTCATCTAACTGGAGGAAATGCAAGAAAAACAAAATCTAAACACCAGATGTCTGATTAGATATTTTTCTACATGGAACTTCCTCCCCCCCCCCCCTCTCCTTTCTGTTTTTTCTGGGAAAAGCAGCAGAACTCAGCTTCATAGTGGTAAAGGCAAAATTTATTTCTTACCCTTGGTATCAAGTGCTTTTAAAGAAAGTTAATCCTTACACCAAGCCTCTTTAAAACAAAAATGCATGATCACATGCCCCCATATAAAGTTCATTTTTAAGGGGCCAAGAGGAAATAATGTTGGGTAAAAATGAGGAGCAATTGATTGCAATTAAACTTAACTAAAGCAAGTATTTTCATCCAGGCTGTGCCCATTTAGGGCTGGGGTTTTAAGCTTATCATTCCAAAGCTATGTGTAGGCTTCAGCCTACAAGAGAGAGTGGGCGCCTCAACATTAAGTCCTCCCAACATCAGCTCTTCATTTGTTGAGGCTGTTGCTTTGGTAATGGATTATTATGGTGAGTTGAAATATATGACTTTCTCTCCAATTTCTCTCCAATTTCCAGCTCCATGGTTATTATTATTATTATGTATTAGATATGTATGCCGCCCCTCTCCGAAGACTCAGGGCGGCTCACAACAATAAAAACAGTACAAATCCAATAATTAAAACAGTTTAAAATCCTTAATATAAAAAATAATCATACATCTGATACAAACCATACATAAAACGGAAACGGCCCAGGGGAATCAATTTCCCCATGCCTGACGACAGAGGTGGGTTTTAAGGAGTTTGCTCTTCCCCTGGGTCCCACCAGGCGACATTGTTTCGTCAATGGGACCCGGAGAAGGCCAACTTTGTGGGACTTAACCGGTCGCTGGGATTTGTGCGGCAGAAGGTGGTCCCGAAGATATTGTGGTCCGATGCCATGAAGGGCTTTATAGGTCATAACCAACACTTTGAATTGTGACCGGAAACTGATCAGCAACCAATGCAAACTGTGGAGAGTTGGTGTAACATGGGCATACCTGGGGAAGCCCATGATTGCTCTCGCAGCTGCATTCTGCACGATCTGAAGTTTCCGAACATTCTTCAAAGATAGCCCCATGTAGAGAGCATTACAGTAGTCGAACCTCGAGGTGATGAGGACATGAGTGACTGTAAGCAGTGACTCCTGGTCCAACTGGTGCACCAGGCGAACCTGGGCAAATGCCCCCACCATAGAAAAAGAGACTCTAGGGGGGACAGATATGCCCAATTACAGTGTCTATATGAATTATTTAAAGCTGATGTCTGCCATTGCCTGGATATCGAAGGAGAACAGGAAAGAAAGAGCATAATCAGAAAAAGAAGTAAAATAATGCAAACAGTGGATTTTGTTTCAGAGCTTCTACTTAAAAAAATAATAAGGGTCCTAAGTAGGTTCTGCAGCCCAGATTTAGTCTTCTTTCTATATTGTAAGCTTGTAGAAATTAAACATTATGGTACCTAGCACTCTGTGTAATATTTTGGGGAAAATGAAGACTGGTGTGAGTAGAATTGTATACAAATTAAGCAAATCACACCTGGCTTTTCTGGGTTGTTGGTATTTTGGGAGGGGAAAGCAAGAAATTCTTATTATTGACAATAAATAACACTATTTTGTTTTATTAATGTTATACAATTATATAATGTGCTACATGGTTTATATTATTAATAGTATTCTTTTAGGTTTACATAACAATTTTCCTTTCCCTACCAAACTGGGAAACAGCACAGTAGAAGGGTAGAAATACAGCTTTTTAAAAAACACCTTGTACATTTATATTACTGATGGCAGTCCTCAGAATATGGATCAAGACTTCCATAGCTGTAGTGTTAGTTGGCTTTTTGAGAAGTATCTGTGAATCCAGGAAGACTTCTACATCCTATGAGGTAGACCAGACTATGAAGCCACACTGGTGATGACTATTTTTATTATGGCAACCTTAACAATAGATTCTTGCAAATCTAAATGTTCTTGCCACTCCTCCCCACCACCACCACATATATATATGCCCTTTATGTAAACCAGTGAGGGGTAAATGTCTGAGACATTACCAATATTTCTTTCTTGGAACTGGCACAAGATGCACTTATCTAACCGTGAGAGCCATTAGAGTGGCTCTTCCTCCTTTTTTATATTTTATTAAAATATTTTTAAAAGAAAATAAAAACTATCACCAAAAAAATAAAGAAAATAAAGTTAAGGACACAAAAAAGATACCCAAGAGAAAGCTGAAAGTACAAGAAAGGGGGGGGGGAGAAAAATAGAAAAGAAAGATACAAAGAAAGTGGTTTCTTATTTTCTTTACAGTAGTTATAAGTACAAGTACTGTATAAATTTAACAAGGGCACCATGGCTCAGTGGTTAAAGATACTGAGCTTGTCGATAGCCCAGGTTTGAGTCCTAAGCGCAACGTGATGGGGTGATCTCCCATTACTTGCCCCAGCTCCTGCCAGCCTAGCAGCTCAAAAGCATGCAAAGGTAAGTAGATAAATAGGTACTGGTTTGGTAGGAAGATAACAGTGTTCTGTGCATCTTGACATAGTCATGCTGGCCCCATGACCCTGGAAGTGTCTTCAGACAATGCTGGCTCCCTCAGTTAACATACCGAGATGAGCACACACATACACCCTAGAGTCAGAAACCTTTGCCTTTACCTTTATAAATTTACCTCATT
Organism: Erythrolamprus reginae; assembly: GCF_031021105.1. Lineage (NCBI taxonomy): Eukaryota > Metazoa > Chordata > Lepidosauria > Squamata > Dipsadidae > Erythrolamprus > Erythrolamprus reginae. Next base: position 148,798,841 of record NC_091952.1, on the reverse strand, counting down.
CTCTAAAAATTACAACATGGGCACCTTCTTCCTGTAATCTATCCTGACTAACCATCCAAACCATAAATAGGGAATGAGTCTTCCTCCTGTCCTTCAAATCCATTCCCTAAGTCCTCTATACCTACCAGTAAAGGTTTACAGACAATTGGTAATTCCTTGCTAAGGTTTAGCTTACGTTTGTTTCTCCCCATATAGTCTCTTAAGGTTCCAATACTGGTTCAAGATTTCAGTAATATCAGGCTAAAATAACAAGGTATAATGCATATCTTCACTTTAAACTCCTTTTCCATACAGATCTGGTGCTTATAAGCAGAAGCTGGAGATCAATGTACCTAATTATTCCGCACTCAGATCTGGAGTTAATACCTGCTGGGTTGAAAGAGACTCCTTCTCCTGTAATAGCTGCCCGTTGCTCACCATTTCTGCCCCTCATTGTCTCAGTCTGCATCCCCATCCCCTATGCCTCTCCACCACATTAACCAATCCCCCTCCCTCTAATATCTCAGTCATTATCTATACTTTGCTCACTTTGTTAGTTTTCAGATTACAATATATCAAGCTCCTCTACAAGTTTCCTGGACTCAACACTTATTTAAACCCACCAATGGTCCTTATTCCCAATCACATGTTCATCCTTTCCTGCTCTCCAAAGAGATACTCACCACGGCCAGCTTGCCATGTCCAACACACCCGGGCTAATTTGTCACGGCCAACTTGCCACAATCAAATCACTGTAGGACAACTCACCACAGCTAACTCACTGCAGGACAACTTGCTGTGGGACAAGAGTTACACTAATATCAAAGAAATGGAATCATTAAAGAAAAAATGCAAAATGATGACAGAATGAAATGTGAATGGCAAAAGTTAAAATATTTTAATGTATTTTAGATAATTAAATAGAATAGAATAGAATAGAATTCTTTATTGGCCAAGTGTGATTGGACAGACAAGGAATTTGTGTTGGTGCATATGCTCTCAGTGTACATAAAAGAAAAAGATACATTTGTCAGGAACCATGTGGTACAACATTTAATGATGGTCATAGGGGTCAAATAAGCAATGAAGAAACAATCAATATTAATAAAAATCTTAGGATACAAGCAACAAGTTACAGTCATACAGTCCTAAGTGGGAGGAAAAGGATGATAGGAATGATGAGAAAAAAACTAGCAGAAATAGAAGTGCAAACTTAGTAAAAAGTTGACAGCGTTGAGGAACACGGCCCCCACCCTGCTTGCCTTTCGTAAACAACTTAAAACCCACCTCTGCCACCAGGCATGGGGGAATTGAGATCCTCTTTCCCCCTAGGCCTTTACAATTCTATGCATGGTATGTATGTATGTATGTATGTATGTTTGGTTTTTATATTAATTGATTTTTAATCATCAATACCAAATTACTATTGTACACTGTTTTATTGTCGCTGTTAGCCGCCCCGAGTCTCTGGAGAGGGGTGGCATACAAATCCAATAAATAAATAAATAAATAAACACTGTTTAGTAGAGTGATGGCGTTCGGGGGAAAAACTGTTCTTGTGTCTAACTGTCTGTAGCGACATTTTGAGGGTAGGAGTTGAAACAATTTGTGTCCAGGATGTGAGGGGTCAGTAAATATTTGTCCCACAGCAAGTTGTCCCACAGCAAGTTGTCCCGCAGTGAGTTGGCTGTGGCGAGTTTTCCCATTCTGTTCCAGGAGACTTTCTTTGTACTATCACTGCCACTGATAGAATGACATAGATATACTGTAAATAATCATCTCTGTGGAAATTTATGAATGCTTTTTTCTATAAGATGGAAGGCAAAGTGAATGACTGAGATTCTCCCCACCTCCTTGCCTGTCACTCATGCAGAACCATCCCCTCTTCCTCCATCCCACCCCACCAACAGTCTGTAAGGCTGGAAAGCCTGCGGAACACTGATCTAAACTTTCCTTTCTAACTTCATATTTGCATAATTATTTGATAGCTATCAAATAAGGTAATTGTTATATAGATTACCTTATTTAATACAGTGTACAGAAAATATACAGTAACAGAGAAGGAGACATAGATAGCCACTAATTTCTTCAGAAGAATCCACAGGATTGCCATCACTGACTAGCAGTTGAATTTATTTTTATCTAGTTAATGTATCTATGGGTTAAAAAGATGAATTAAAATACATTTTTTCTCTCCAAGGCTAGCAGTCTTCATGCTGGCAAGGGCTGCTTGTGGAATTTAGCCAAGACAAAATTAGCAAATTCATAACTGAATAGATCTGAATAATAACTGAATGTGATATTCAACATGATTATCAATCTGAATCTCAGTCTACTAGAAAACCTTCAAGATCCTTTCTAAACCTGTTATTCTATGTTCTATGAATATCTTCAGTCAGAGCTCTACCTCAGATTGTTCCATTGATTTTGTAGGCAGCTGTAACATCTAGTTTGGTTAAGTTCAGTGGTCAAGCTGGAACAATCCAACATCTATTTAAGTTGGCTTCCTTAAAGAAAACCTTTGATGCCAAATTTAGAGAGAGCTAAGAGCTTTCCAAAAGACACACATTACATCACAACTCCCTTTCATAGTGCAGTTGTCACTGCAGTACTAAAACAACTTAATTTGAACAGTGACCAGTATTTAGATTTCAATGTCAAAGCCTGCATTGATTGATTCTCAAACATGACTTCTGCTCTTATTATGTCTTTCAAGAGTGTTGAATGGTCAAAAAGAAGCATGAAAGAAAATAGCTGGACATATCAACCAAATATATCAACACAATGAAAATTCAGGAAACAATAGCCTGAACAAGTTATAACTCAAAAGATGCCTTTTACCTCTGTGGAGGGAGGTGCGATTCCAAAGAAAAATTAATGGTTATTACTGTGACAGGCATTTATAAAAAAGCATGTAGAGTTTCTTGCTTCGTCATATGATGGAATTCAATGGGGGAATTCTTTTGTTTACAGCAGTCACTCAGAACAATGATCACCTTTTATACTTCCAAATATATCTTACCTAGAGAAGTGAGTCTCTTGGCTACCTGCTTCTCTTAAATGCAATCTCTTTCCTTTGTCTGGAATGTAGTTATATTCTGCTATTTCCTCCTACTCTCCCTGACATTTGTTAACCTTCCGGTAATGAAATTCACTTGCATTAATGGCTTACATTTCACTATAGTTGTTATCCTCCCACATGCTCTGTAGCTTTTGTTACCATTCCTGTGGGCTTCCATCAACATTCACACAATGATTTCCCTAGTTTTGCAGCACTTTCAATAATAAGTAAAAGCTAACTTCCATAATGTTTGACACACTAACATGTTTCTTACATTTATTTATTTCCCATTAATTTGCTCTTCTGGTTATTTATTGTTTATTAAAAAGGTTCATTAATACTATACATTTATTTACATTCTGTTGATTTGCCATTATATTGTTACATTGAAAAAACCCATTAATGGTGTACATTTTTAAATCAGATTTGCATATTTTTCCCTTTAGATTTTTAGGAAAGTTTTATACCTCTTCCAGTGTGGAAAGCATTCCTTGGATATTTATTTGAGAAATGATGTCCTTTCCGTTCTAGTTATATTTTAGATCACAATCATATTCTAACAACTTCCTGTTTGCACTGTGTTTGCAAAACAATTGCATCTACCTGAAATGCTACCTGTGTCTTCTCTTCAGAAACATTTTCCTCAGCATTAGTTCCAATGGTTGCCAACCAATTTCTAAGTTCATTTCAGGATGCCAGTAGTTGTCAGAAATATCTGAGTGAGATTCATATGTTTAAAAGAATACTTTCATTGGTTAGGGTGGCATAAGGCAGTACAGTATGGCTTAACGTAAGAATATAAAGCCTTGAATAACATTATGGCTGATCCTCCTAATAGTAAAGAACAACAAAACAATAACAACAAACTTTTATCACTCATATTCAGATAAATGATCCTGTATAAAGTCTCCTGCTGCGTGGTAATTTGACTATTTATTGGATCAAATTATTTCCTTTGTAAATGTGGTAGCCATTATCTGTTTTCATTTCTAGGTAAATGATTCTGGCTGTCATCACCATCATTATAATTTTTGTTTGCGTCAAGAAAAACCAGAGTGTGTTTCCTAATTTAGTTCTGCATTCAGGTTTTTCCCCCCAGACTGTTTTACATATTGATAAAGTATATTCATACAAATAGACTTGCTTATTCAAATAACCTTACAGATGGTTCAGCTAAAAACTGTCCCACTTTTTCATCCTTTCCTTGTTACTTTTATCAGAATGAATTACAGTTATTTTAGGTAGATTTAGCTATGGCTACTTGGAAAGTCGGTACAATGTTTTCTGTTTCTCCATGGTACCTTCTCAATCTGAACCTCACTGGCAAGCTCTTATTAGTGCTATGTGTTAAGACACTCGGTTCATTCCCTCCTGGAAACTGACTACCTTAAATTCTTATTACCTATCATCACTGTAGAAACCTTTGATTGCTCTGCAGGAAGCAGTCAGTGGCTCACAATGAGCTATCAGCAACTCCTTGAAAACAGCAGCTACCTGTATTTAAAATATGGCCTTTTCACCTTTTTACCAGCTGAACACAGTTTCTCAAAGCATGTAGTTTTTTAAAGTCACTTTCCTCTTTCTTTTTTTCTTTTTTTCTTTCTTTCTTCCTTTCTTTCTTTCTTTCTTGTCTTTTTCTTCTGTTAACATTGACACCTCTGTTTGCTTATTCAATATGCTTAGTTTGCTCAATATGTTCACTTACCTGTTTGACCCTTTTTAAAAGAATGGATTCCGTGTTCTATTTGCCTCTGCATGCAAGCTAAATAACAAAATTTAGTTACAACAAGTTTTGTGTAGGCAGTTTTGTATCACTGCAATTTTGGGGTTTATTATTTTTTATTTTTTTTAGAAAAATATAAGGTTCCTTTAATGAATTAAAAAATAAGCAGTTGCAAGTAATATTTCTATACCAGGTCGAATCTCCCACTTACCCACCCCCATTTATAATTGTGTTCATTCTAAAAAAATCTAAGTGAACAATGGACAAAGTGAATCTTTCACATAGGAATTGGAAATTCTTAATTAAAAGATCCTCCGCATACTTTCTATTTACAAAGTTAGTTTATTCCTTAAGAAACATGTAACTTTTCTCCCAGTAAATCTAATAGCTGCTTCCATGACCAAAAAAGCATAGACAAAGGATTAAATTCTTTCATAATGCCATGGCTGCTTGATTAAAAATTGCTTTTTATTGCTTTTTGTATTGATTAAATTGCTTTTTGTATTGATTAAAAAACCCAAGAATAAAAGATAAACAGATAAGAAAAAAGATTTGAAAAAATAAAAATATTAAATACATAAGATAGAGGTACAAAAAGAAAAAATACATAAGATAGAGGTACAAAAAGAAAAAATACATAAGATAGAGGTACAAAAAGAAAAAAGTAAGAAGCATAGGAAAAACATGATTTCTTACTTTCTTTGGCATAGATGCAAGGGTGAAATCCAGCAGGTTCTGACAGGTTCTGGAGAACTGGTAGTGGAAATTTTGAGTAGCTCAGAAAGCCAGCAAATATCACCTCTGGCTGGCCCCAGAGTAGGGTGGGAAAGGAGATTTTATATGCCCACTAAGCCACCACATGTAGAGATGGGGCTATGTAAAGGTTGTGCAGCTAACTGCCTACCCCTAACAGGCCTCTCATGCCTACATGATCTCAACCAGTTCACATAGCTAGGATGATTTCTTACAGTATCCCTGGCTGATACATGATCTCATCTAGGTTGTGTCAACAGGATGTTCTTAAGGATTTATTGGGAGAATGCTGTTACTTTCTTCTACCATTTGCTGCTTGGAAAACTGTATGAAAAACAATAAACACTGTGAAGGCAGTCAGGCATCTTAGCATCCTGAAATGACTGGTCTCTAACTCCATCATCTGGTGCCCAATGTGGAGCACTCTCACACATCCCCTCATGGGAAGCAACAGCCAACATACATAATAATAATAATAATAATAATAATAATAATAATAATAATAATAATTTATTGGATTTGTATGCCGCCCCTCTCCACAGACCCCTAGGTGCCCCTTCGTCCTTCAGCTTCAGGACCCCTCAATGGTAAGTATGGGTTGCAATCTATCGCAACACCAGCAAAAGCATGCACAAGAACTCCAATTCCTGTTACATAAATCAGGTGTGGCAGCGCCTGAGGCAGAGATAAGGAAGATGGTTAAGGAGGTGGCGAAATACTGTCCCTGGTATCCAGAGCACAGGATGTTCCATTTACAGAATTGGATAAAGATAGGGCATATTTTACATCTTGAACCCTGGGCTCCAGTACAGATATTACATCAATGGTATCAATCAGATAAAAGTTGTCACCCCAAAATCATCTCCAATTGGATCTTCAGCTCCTCCTGGAGTGGCTAATTCTTTTGCTTCTCCACGGTCATTTTATACCCCCATAAGGCAAATAATAGAGGAACAATTAGACAAAGGGAGGGAGAGTATAGAAGAAATTACTTATATGTTTTCTGTTTGTCCAGTTCATGCCTTAGGACAAGTAGTTCAGAATGGAGTTCAAGTAGTGGAATATAGCCCTTTGTCATATGTCATTTTAATGGAACATAGAAAAGGAATTAAAGGCATGGGGTTGGGAAGAACTATGTGCAAGGAATGTTGGAAGCCACTATGAGAAATCATATTTTAGTACCTTTCCAAGTAGCCATAGCTAAATCTACCTAAAATTGAAATATTTTTTATATTGATCCATGTTTATTTTTGTTGTGAACCTCCTTGAATCACTAGGTTGTTGGGTGGCAAAGAAATATAATTAAATAAATAAATAAGTCATGGTCTCCCCTATAGTTCCACAGATCAAGCCATAATGGAGCATACTAATTGGTCCTTTAATGACTGCCTCCACAAGTACAGTGGTACATCTACTTAAGAACTTAATTTGTTCCATGACCAGGTTCATAAATAGAAAAGTTTGTAAGTAAAAGCAATTTTTCCCATAGGAATCAATGTAAAAGCAAATAATGCATGCAAACCCATTAGGAAAGAAATAAAAGCTCAGAATTTGGGTGGGTGGAGGAGGAAGAAGAAGAGGAGGAGGACAGTTGCTGCCAAAGGAAGAAAGTGAGGTGAGGGGAATAAAAAAAATCCAAAACTTTATGGCTTAAAAAGAGAGAGAAACCCAGGTGGGTGAGAGGGGGGAACCTCCTGCTCCTTTGACCAAAAGGTGGCTTCTGCTACCTGCTTCCTCTTCCTTCCCATGCTGAAGGGCTCCCCTCTCCTCTCCGCTCGCTTTGTAGCCAGCGCCTTTTCTTCACTGTGGTGACTCCTCAATTTGACTGAAGCCGAGTTGATCTGGCTGGGGCAAAGTGCCCCCTTTTGCCTTTCCAAACCCAGACGCTTCGGGAGGCAACCTCACGCTGGGTGTATGGGAGGCAGCACAAGGGAGTCATCACAACAACGTGGTTTATTCCCTCTCCAAGTGCCCAGAGAAAGGAAAATGCTCCCTTCGCTCTGGGTTGCCCAGAACGAAGGGAGCATTTCTTTTCTCTGGGTGCTGGCAGAGGTTTATTCCCTCTCCAAGCGCCCAGAGAAAGGAAAATGCTTCGTTCGCTCTGGACTGCCAAAGCCTCCTTAAGCGCCACCGAAAGGCTCCTCTAGCAGCCCAGAAAAGCCCGAGATAGCTGGAATTAAAGGGGGAATGGCAGGAAACTGGCTGGGTCTTCATGCCGTTCTTAAATTTCCTGGGAATTTTTTCCAGACTTGGGTTCTTAAGTAGAAAATGGTTCTTAAGAAGAGGCAAAAAAATCTTGAACACCCGGTTCTTATCTAGAAAAGTTCTTAAGTAGAGGCGTTCTTAGGGAGGGGTACCACTGTAAATAAAAAAGGAGGGCTCTCGAGTACCTAATTTGTCATAGGTGACACAACAGGTTAAAGGAGTATTATTAAATCAATTGAATGTTTCCATTCAAAATCTGACCTCTGGATGTTCTTAAGGATTTGCTGGAAAAATTCAGCAATAAAAATGCTATTTCTTTCTTCTACATTTTGCTGCTTGGAAAACTGTATAAAAAACAATAAACACTGCAGAGGCAGTCAGACATCTTAGCATCCTGAAATGACTGGTCTCTCACTCCATCATCTGGTGCCTGTTGTGGTTCAGTCTGGGACCCCTCCGGGAATGGCTGACCTTCTGTCGGTTTCCAGCTCAGAGGGAGAGGCTGAGGAACAGGAGGTGCAGACTGACGAGGAATCCCAGGCTGAAGAAGAAGGACAGCCAGAGTCCCACCAGGGGGAGCTCTCCCCAGCAAGCAGCCTGGATTCCTTAGGGGAAAATGCTCAAGACATCATAGATATGCGACAAAGGAGAGCTAATCAGAGACGGACTCAATTGGCTAAGTATTTCCAGCATTAGAGGTCACAGCTGGGTTTGGGTGTGGTGCTCTTGGGAAAGGATAAAAGGCGGACCCACCCTTCCTGGCTTGTGGAGTTTTATCTTGGAGATTCGTGAGACCTGTCTGTGAACTTTGGTGGCTTACAATCCTGGTTTGTGCCTTGGACTATTGAAACCTTGGAGGGGTGTGCCAGCAAGAAGCTTGTGGTATTGACTGGACATCAGGACCCTGCTGTAACGTATTATAGCCTGTCTGTTGTGAAGACAGGTTTTCCTTTGTGCTTATTTTTTCCAGCTATAAAATACTTTTGGCTTTTACCAGAGTGTCTGGCTGTTTTTTCAGTTGGTGTTGAGGTTTGGGAAAACCCAGACAGAACAGTGCCCAATGTGGAGCCCTCTCCCCAAAATAAGCTTTCAAAAGTATATCCCTTCTCTGAGAAAATAAGAGTTTGTACAATTATTGTACATTTGAATATCACAGATAAAGCCTTATGTAGTCAGAAAGTGGGATCCGGGCACAATGTATTATCATCAATAAGCCGTACATAGCTGATTTTATTTTACTTGGATCTCATCAGATGTACTAGCCACAGATCTGTTCAATGAGCTATTGGAAATAGAAGTTGTAGACCATTGAATTTTAAATGACTACACACAGAGCAGTAGCTTTAGCAGCTATTTATTTATTTATTTATTTATTTATTTATTCATTCATTTATTTATTTATTCATTTATTTATTTATTTATTTATTTATTTGTGTGTGTATGTATTTGTTTGTTTGTTTGCTTATTTGTTTGTTTGTTTGTTTGTTTATTTGCCGCCCCTCTCCGTAGACTCAGGACAGCTATACTGGGTCAGTGATCAACAAGATTTCAGGCAGACACACACACACACACACACACAGAGAGAGAATATACACTCCATGTCCCTTTTCTTAAGCTCCCAGACTATAGAACTGCAGACATTACTGTATATTATGCCATGGCTTTATTTTATGAGGATTTGCATGATTTCCCATCTCACCTGGAGATTTCTCTATTTTTACTCAGTCCATGTCTTATGTGATGATTTACTCTTATTGAGAGATACTAAACAACAAATCTAATTCTAGTTGAATTTGCTAGGTGTGTATAGCCACAGATCTTTTCTGTGACTAGAATAAAATCTATACGCTGTAGGGGAAAATAGAATGGCATAGCCTCCATAAAGTTTTGATATTGCAATTTGAAGACAGGGAACTTAGTTTAGTGAAAGGTAAGGTTATTTTTTTACTGACTAGGGTATGTAAAGAATTCAGGTCCAATGACTTGAAAAAAAAATCATCAGAGAAACTTTTTAAAAAGAACAATTGCTTTTTTAATGATGTTTTTCATTTTTATAGCCAAACAAACATACAATACATAATTAATCCATCAGTGCATCATCTGTGTGCTTCTTCTGTGCCTTCTCCCTATTCCTCCATTATTTCTCATCTCCTAGTATTTCTCATTTCATTTGTTATAACATTTCACCCCCTCTTTCTTTACAATATTACTCTATACAAAGCTCTTTTCCAACCAATCAGAAAATTGTCCCATGTCTGAAAATATTCCGATTTCTCTCTTTCTATAAGTATCAATCTGCACAATCCAATATTTTCTTAATTATTTCTTCCTCTATAGGGATTTTCTCTGCTTTCCATCTTTGTGCAAATACTATCTTCACTGCTGTTATCACATGTACAATCCAGTGAATATGTGTGTGTTTGTGTGTGTGTAGATATTACTAAATTTCTCTAGTAAGATACCCAATAGGAACAGTTCCAGTTTTAAATCTATATATTGCTGTGTCATTTCCTCTAACCATGTTTTCATTTTCATCCAATAATTTCTTGCTTTGGGGCATGTCCACCACATGTGATAATACAATCCAGGTAATGACATTACCAATATTTTGCAGATTTATCTTTAAACTTTTTTGCCAGGTTTGCAGGTGACATGTGCTGTCTATAAAACATTTTATATTGATTTTCCTTATATGCTGTGGACATTGTTAATTTGTAAATCCTTTCCCATAACTGCTGCCATTTATCTAATTCAATTCAATGGCCAACATTTTTTACCCAAGGTATCATTGTTTCATTTTCTTCTGCTAGTTCAGTACTGATTAGGTAATATATATGTTTTTAATTATGTGTCCATCTGTTCCTGTGAGTATCTTATCCAGTTCTGTAATTTCTAAATAAAAACCATAACTTTTTTTTATTTTTCTCCACAAACTCCATACATCAATATATACATACCTTGAAATAATCAGTGATATACATACATTTTAAATCAATCAATCAATCATAAACCAGTATCCTGCTTTGCACCAATTTTCCATTCTATTTCTTCAGTCTGTCTTTTGCACTCCCACCTCTACCTTTCTCTCCTCTTCCTACTTTCTTGCTCCTCCTCTCTCCTTCTTTCCCTCCCTCCCTCCATCTTTTCTCCCTTTTCTGCTTTCTTCCACTTCTCTCTCCTCTCTTCTACTCTCTCTTCATTTCCTCCTTCCTCTTCCTCCCTCTTTTGCCTTCTCTTGAGGGCTTCTCCTCCTTACTCCATACAGACTGGTATTTTCTTCCCCATTTTTAATCTAATGGTGCCCCATCCTAAAATTATTATTATTTATTTACATCGTTCTATGTCTATTATTCTGTATTTTTAATATACATTAATATAAAAAGCAAAAGTATCTGGGTCACACAAAGCTCTTATTTGCCTCTATTATTGGTTCTTTCTCTGATAAATTTAACTTAAGCACATGCTTCCCCTCCGGGAACCATATGCTGTTTGCATTTGGGTTCCTAACTTAGCAACCCAGTGTCCCACATCCATGGTACAGTACACAGAGGACATGTGTCTGCACACATACATGCAGGTGTGATTCTGTCCAAAGAAAGTTTTATATTATCACTAATACATCGGGCACTATTTAGTTAGTTACTGTTAGTTACTAAAGATTTTGGTGTGCCAAGTCAACTCAGGCAACTTTGCTATTAGAGGCTTGGCCTGCCAAAATTTTTACTTTTAATGAGAACTAAAAAATGCTCCTCAAGGTAGTTCCATGGTGCCCTAAATGCAGAAGCAAAAAGAAAAACCCATTAAATGGTTGACGCACACCAGATTTTCTTGCTTCTCAGAACATCTTCAGTTGTGGATGAAGCAATGGCATCCATTAATCCCTCCTCAACCCCTCCTTTCAGTTTCCTAGTCACTGGAATTTCTTTCACGGCTTGCTATGAAGTCTTCTTCCTCTTTCTCTTCATTCTCCTCCTCCTCCTCTTTCTCCCCCTCCCCCTCATAATAATAATAATAATAATAATAATAATAATAATAATAATAATTTATTAGATTTGTATGCCGCCCCTCTCCGAGGACTCGGAGTGGCTCACAACAAATAAAACATCATATACAAATCCAATGTTAAAACAGTCTTTAAAAAACCCCTATTAAAACAGTCATACAACCCAAACACACCATCCGTAAACTCAAAGGCAGCTAAGGATATATCAATTCCTGCAGGCCTAGCCACATAGATGAGTTTTCAAAAGTTTGCAAAAGGCAAGGAGGGTGGGGACAGTCCTAATGTCAGGGGGAGCTGATTCCGGAGGGCCGGGGCCGCCACAGAGAAGGCTCTTCTCCTAGGTCCCGCCAAACTGCATTGTTTCTCTTCTTCTTCTTCTTTCTTCTTCTTTCTTCTTCTTCTTCTTCTTCTTCTTCTTCTTCTTCTTCTTCTTCTTCTTCTTCTTCTTCTTCTACTTCTACTTCTTCTCCTCCTCCTCCTCCTCCTTCTCCATCTCCTTCTTCCACTTTTGTTTTCACTATTTCTGGAAAAAAAATTCTAATCTCTGTTATTATGATGACAAAGGTTCTTATTCTTGTGCCACAACCATTTTACACTTTAATGGCATTATGTTTCACCAGTCTAGTCTTATATGTGCCTACTCAACTCAAGCACACAATTGCAATTCTGAGTAAACAGAAAACCTGTGACATACAAAATACAGTATATATAGCTGGAGGTGCATTTTATAACAAGATTGAAACTCAAATGAAATAAACCCTAAGCAAAAGCTATCACATCAGAATCAAAATAAACTGTAAAGTGGTAAATATGAAATTAATTTCTGTTTGCTGCTGACAGATTGCTATGTGTGCTTTAAAAACACACCATAAGCAATGGCCATCTGTTAATCACAGATGTGTATCTGCTACATAACGTGAACGGTTAAGGTTGGTTACCTAAATATAAAGGTAGTCCTCACCAATGTGCATGTGAAGGTGAAAGGATTTCTCGGTTTCAAGTATTACATAAAGCTGGTTCATAAGGATATTGTCACTCCAATATGCGAGAGCAATGGTTTTAACCAAAACTCTTTAATAATAATTAAATATTGGGTGACACCTTGCCTTTGTTGCACAGGTATAGTCACATACAACTCAATGGGAGTCAAAGTAGATTTCATTAATCCACACATGTGCAGTTTATATTCTCCAAAGCCAAACACAGCTTACTTGCCCATAATGGCATTTCAAATATTTGAACCTATGGTAATTTCTATAATTAAAGGAGGGAAAACCAAAATTCTTTTATTTATTTTTATTTATTTATTTTATTTATTTATTTTGTCCAATACACAATGAGGGTTTTAGTGGAGATATATATAAAATAAATATATATATATATGTGTGTGTGTGTGTGTGTGTGTGTCAAATGTCAGAATATAGTTGTCGGCTATAAATAAATTAACTGCCTTGAAATGGCCCTGGGTTGGGCCTTGAGGCAAAAAGGAGCTGTGACGTTCCTTCAAATATACCAGGGTGATCCGACATAAAAAAACATATATATATATCGCATTTTTAGGACTATTCTTGAGATATATATATATATACATACATACATACATACATACATACATACATACATACATACATACATACATACATACACATACATATATATATATATATACACATACATATATATATACAGTGTTCCCTCGATTTTCGCGGGTTCGAACTTCGTGGAACGTCTATACCACGGTTTTTCAAAAATTTTAATTAAAAAATACTTCACTGTTTTTTCTCCTATACTCCTATTCTCCTTTTTAAAAATAAACTTTAATAAATAAACATGATGAATAATAATCTAAATGGTTGCTAAGGGAATGGGAAATTATAATTTAGGGGTTTAAAGTGTTAAGGGAAGGCTTGGGATACTGTTCATAGCCAAAAATAGTGTATTTACTTCCGCATCTCTACTTCGCGGAAATTCGACTTTCGCGGGCGGTCTCGGAACGCATCCCCCGCGAAAATCGAGGGAACACTGTATATGTTTTTGTATATATATATATATACACACATAGTAAAATACATGATGACGGTTATAGAGGAGATACTCATAGAAAAATATATCTAAGAAAGAATAGAAAAGAAGATATAGTAATAGAACATATCAACGAAAGAATAGAAGAAGAGATACAGGAATAGAAGAAAGCTATAAGAGATATAGGAGAGCACTTGTACTCGCCCCTTACTGACTCTTAGGAGTCTGGATAGGTCAAATATAGATAATCTAAGAGTAAATTGTTGGGGGTTTGGGGATGACACTATGGAGTCCGGTAATGAGTTCCACGCTTCGACAACTCGGTTACTGAAGTCATATTTTTACAGTCAAGTTTGGAGCAGTTAATATTAAGTTTAAATCTGTTGTGTGCTCTTGTATTGTTGTGGTTGAAGCTGAAGTAGTTGACGACAGGCAGGACGTTGCAGCATATGATCTTGTGGGCAATGCTTAGATCTTGTTTAAGGTGTCTTAGTTCTAGGCTTTCTAGGCCCAGGATTGAACGTCTAGTCTTGTAGGGTATTCTGTTTCGAGTGGAGGAGTGAAGGGCTCTTCTGGTGAAGTATCTTTGGACATTTTCAAGGATGTTGATGTCTGAGATGCAATATGGGTTCCAAACGGATGAGTTGTATTCGAGGATGGGTCTGGCAAAAGTTTTGTAAGCTCTGGTAAGTAGTGTGAGATTGCCAGAGCAGAAGCTACGTAGGATTAGGTTTACAACTCTTGAAGCCTTCTTGGCTATGTTGTTGCAGTGGGCTTTGGCACTTAAATCTTTTGTTGTTAGTACCGAGGTCTTTAACTGAGTGGGGATTATCTGTGATAATTTGATTATTCAGTTCGTATTTGGAGTTCAGATTTTTCTTCCCAATGTGTAGGACAGAGCATTTGCTAGTTGAGATTTGGAGTTGCCATGTGTTAGACCACTCAGAAACGGAGTTCAGGTCTTTTTGGAGAGTAGTTGTGTTATCGGTGGTGTTGAAGAGTTTTACATCATTGGTGAAGAGGACATAGTTGCTTGTGATGTAACCGCAAAGGTCATTGATATAGTGAATGAAGAGCATTGGTCCCACGCAGTGTTCCCTCTAATTTTGGGGAGGGGGGCGGAAAAGTATAGTGTCTGAGCGGCAGTCCCTTCGGGACTGGGCGGCACAGAAATAATAAATAAATAAATAAATAAACAAACAAACAAACAAAAAACCCACCCTGTTTTGCCTCAGATAATTTCAAAATAAAATACTCTACTGTGTGTCTATAACAGTGAGCTCATAATAGGGCAACTCTATCAATATCAAAATGCCATTTAAATAGTTGAGCTAGTTTCAAACTAGATTTTGATTTTCTTTCTCTCTTCCTTACTCCCATTCTTTTTCTTTCTCTTTTCCTTCCTCTCTTTTTTCTATCTGTTTCTCTCTCTTCCTCTCTTCCTCTCTCTCTCCTTCCCTCTCACTCTTTCCCTCTCGGCTTCTGGGCAGGTTTGGAAAACTCTGAGTTGATGATGATTTTTAAGTGAGCGATTGCTCACTGCGCAGCTTAGAGGGAACTATGGGTCCCAGTACACTACCTTGGGGAACACCGCTTTTAACTGGGATGGGGGGTTCCTATTTTGACCACTTGTTGTCTGTTTGACAGGAAAGCTGTAATCCAGCTGTGGAGGGATCCTGAGATGCCATAGGATTTGAGTTTTAGGAGTAGTTTGTCATGGACCACTGAATCAAAGGCTTTGCAGACGTCGATATAAATTGCATCTATAGATTTTCCTTGATCTAGATGAGTTGTCCATATATTTTTGCAGTGGAGGAGCTGCAGGTTGCAGGATAATTTGTTTCTGAAACCAAATTGTTTGTTAGAGAGCAAATTATTAGTTTCTAGATGGAGAGTAATTGATTGGTTTATAATTGATTCCATGACTTTGCATGGGACGCAGCATAGTGAAATTGGTCTATAGTTATCGACAAGAGAGGGGTCTCCTTTTTTGAAGATGGGGATGACCATTGCTTTCGACCATAGCTTAGGAAGTGTGCTGGTTCTGAAGGATTTTCCAAAATTATGCTTCGTGGTTCTGACCTGCTGTATGTAATTGTTAGGGTATGTTTAGCAAAGTGGTTTATACATTAGATATTTCTGAACGGCAATCTTCATTATACATATACAAACCTGTTGAGCAATACTTGTAATTACAATATACTTGCTGACACTCACCCGAATGCACAGCAATTAATCCAGCAACATTATCCTACCCTTGAGGACACATATTACTGTTATTTCAGAGTATAAAACGCATCCAGATGCACCTAGATTTTAGAGGTCGATAACAAGGAAAAAAGTATTCCGAACCAAAATGTTGTAGTAATATATTATTTAATAAAATTCCAATATAGCAGAATGCCTTTTACAACCATGTACACTTTTTTACAAACTTAAAACTTGATAGCTTTAAGACTTGTGGACTTCAACTCCCAGAATTCCTCCTCCAGTCATGCTAGCTCAGGAATGGGAATTGAAGTCCACAAATTTGCCAGGTTTAAATATCCTTGCACCCCTAACTCCTAACTCCCCCCCCCTTCCACCTTAGAGATTCCTTCTACCTCCATGGGATAGTCCTGATAAGTGAATAAGGAGGAAGAGGAAAAGACTAGTATTAGAATAGCGTGACTTATCTGTCTCATTGCTGGGTAGAGAACAAGATAAAGGCAACATTGCGGAATCAGACTGGGGTAACTCTTATAGTCACAGAATTATTGTGTCATGATTGGGACACAAATGCACAATGTTTATATCCTGTGTCAGGCTCCACTTGCTGAATCTCTAGTTTTAATGTAGAACTTTAAAAATAAATCATAAATACATGGCCAGATGTAAGTGCCCAGATTTTGATCATGTGATGGTCGAAATTTATTTGTTTGTTTGTTTGTTTGCTTGTTTGCTTGTTTATTAGATTTGTATGCCACCCCTCTCCGGAGACTCAGAGTGGCTATGAGTATTGCAAGTGTGAGGACCGGATCGTAATTTTCACTTTTTAGGTTATTGTAATTTCAAATGGACACTAAAATGATTGCTAGTTGAGGACTATTTGTAATTTGTATAGGTTATTATCGATTTTAATTATATGCTTTTAAAACTAGACTGCTATGCTTATCACCAGGTTCCTAGAGGCCCCCGAATTTATTATTTGACAGTTTTTTTAAGAAAGACAAAGGGCCTAACTCTCCCTCCCTTAGGGACCACTGGAGGAGATGGAGGTAACTGATACAAATGCAACATTCCTGTATCATAGCCCAAATTCCTTTAATGGTGTAGAAAGACCAGGTACATGAGGGAATGAAGAAGTGGAGGGTGGGAAGGAGATGGAATTATTTCAAAAATAATAGTGGGAGAGTAATTGAACACTAAGGTTGAGAGTAAATGGGCATTTTTCTTACGTAGGCCTCTAATTACAGCATCACTGAGTACAGTATGCTAATGAAAAAATATAATCAGATGGATTTAGTACTTAGGGTAGCAATTAACCCAGTGTAGCTGATGAAGCTGATGAAGAAGATCACGGTGGCTCTCTAGTGTTGACAGTCATTTAAGCTTAGATTCTCAAAGTACTTGCACAAATCTCCTATTAGTCACAGAATTAATGAACATCACTTGTTTAAAGTTACCAAAGTTCTATAAATCTAATATCTGTTGAAATAATATCTCAAAGTTCTGTTATTTCTTTTAAAAATCAACTTTTCCATTTTGGGTTATAAATTTCAGAATGCAAACTAATTTCAAATATCCAGCAAATTTCCTTTTTCTAATTTAATTTAATTGGTATTCATACCATTAAACTGAATAATGTAAAAGTAAAACATTGTCAATCATATTTTCTGGGAAGCCAGTGTGATTTAACTTAGAGAAATAAGAAGAAGTGTCTGTCAGAAACTTATTACAGTAAATATATTTTCAGTAGTGAAATCTACATACCTTCCCTACCGATTCGGAAGCCTGTTGTCAATGCCCCAAATAGTATCTGAGAAGTAAATCAGATTTATTATTTATTTATTTATTTATTTATTTATTTATTTATTTATTTATTTTATTATTTAGATTTGTATGCCGCCCCTCTCCGCAGACTCGGGGCGGCTCACAGCAAGATACAACAATTCATGACAAGTCCAAATATAATTTAAAATATTTAAAAAGAACCCCATTTTACTAACAAACACACACACAAACATACCATGCATAAATTGTACATGCCCGGGGGAGGTGTTTCAGTTCCCCCATGCCTGACGACAAAGGTGGGTTTTAAGGAGTTTACGGAAGGCAGGGAGAGTAGGGGCAGTTCTAATCTCTGGGGGGAGTTGGTTCCAGAGAGTCGGGGCCGCCACAGAGAAGGCTCTTCCCCTGGGGCCCGCCAACCGACATTGTTTAGTTGACGGGACCCGGAGAAGGCCCACTCTGTGGGACCTAATCGGTCGCTGGGATTTGTGCGGCAGAAGGCGGTCTCGGAGATATTCTGGTCCAGTGCCATGAAGGGCTTTAAAGGTCATAACCAACACTTTGAATTGTGACCGGAAATTGATCGGCAGCCAATGCAGACTGCGGAGTGCTGGTGAAACATAGGCATACCTAGGTAAGCCCATGACTGCTCTCGCAGCTGCATTCTGCACGATCTGAAGTTTCCGAACACTTTTCAAAGGTAGCCCCATGTAGAGAGATTCCACTCCAATTCTGTCACTCAAGGTTTGATTTATTATCAGAGCTATGTTGGTCATGCTATTGCCATTCCGATACTAACTACCTCCCAGTACTCCACCCAGGTTAAGATTCACCCCACATTCCCACACAAGGACCAGTCTGAGTGCAGAGATTCTACCGACTTCCTCTTTTTTTCAGTTGATGCAGAACAAAAAATGACCTTGGGCTCTAAGAAGGGGATTTGTTGTGGCTAATAACTTTCCCTCTCATTCAACTACCCCTTCCAATTCCCCTAATGCTGTGCTATTGTGGCAGGCCAAAGTCTCTAATTCCACATGATGGCTTTGGCCTGACCGCCGTTCTATGCACGCACACTTTTCCATCCACTGCGCATGCACAGAAGACTTTACGCATATGCAGAGGGTTAAAAACAAGAAAATGGTGACCTCTGGGTGAGTGAGTGGAGCCTCATGATGCCTTTGCTACCAGTTCTCTAAGCCCCCCGCGGCTGCCACTACCGGTATGCCCAAACTGGAGCAAACCAATAGAATTTCACCATTGACATATTTCAATCAGAAGTAGACCTTTTTTGTATTTTTTATTTTGCATTATTTTTTTGTATTGTGCATCAGCGAAGCCACACAATATCAATGTGTTAATCTAAGGTGCCAGAATAAATTTTGCTTTTTTTTATTGTAAAAGATGAAAATAACTATCTCCCTGCAAAGATTTACATCCCAGATTCAGTAAAAAACAATTAAGCATTTGGTTGAGATTCCCGTTGAAATTACTTCACTGTGGTCATCTGCTGAATCATGTCCTCTGGGTTGTTGATTTCTATACTTAGAAATGGAAATTAAGTTTGTTTTTTAAAGAAGTTATAGTTCATAACCCTACCTCTCAAAATCATTCATTTCAATTTCCGGAAGTGGTAATCTTACACTTATGTGGGGTAGTGTTAGTACTCGCACTAGTCATAAATATTGCTTAATTTATCCCTACCATTAGCCACAGCTGAGCAGCAAAACACACAGTTCTGTGGAACAGTCTATATCAATGATAGCGAACCTACAGCACGGGTGCCATGGGTAGCACGCGGAGCTATATCTGATGGCACGCAAGCTGTTGCCCTTGCTTAGCTCCAACATGGATGTGAGTGCCAGCCAGCTGATTTTTGGCTCGCACGGAGGCTCTGGGAGGGCATTTTTGGCTTCCAGAGAGCCTCCAGAGGGATGGGGAAGGGCATTTTTACCTTCCCCTTGCTCCAGGGAAGCCTTTGGAGTCTGGAGAGGGCAAAACACGAGTCTCATGGGCCCATCATAAGTTTGGAAACATGCAATTTCCAGCCTCCAGAGGGCTCCGGTGGGCAGGGGAAGCTGTTTTCACCCTCCCCAGGCATTGAATTATGGGTGTGGGCACTCACACGTGCAATAATGTGCGTGCATGCTTTTTCGGCACCCAAGGAAAAAAAGGTTCACCATCACTGGTCTATATGGAATTAGGTGTCATTTGTCCAAAGAAGAGAATTCAAATTTAACCTTACTCACACAGGAAGGATGTTTCCTTGAAGAGTGCTCAAGAAAGCTTTTCGAACCTGTGAAATAATGCTTTCAGTAAAAGCTGTATAACCTGTTTTTAACCATAGATAAAGACTTAATTTCCTTGAGGAAGTGTGAAGTACAGTAGAGTAACCGTGTCAAGATCAACAGCTACTGGTGGGCATAGCGAGGCTTGAGATTTTACTGCAGTAATTAAAGGTTTCTCAGTGCCTCGTGAAGAGCCGGGAGGTAACTCCACAGTTAGAGAGCTATTGTTGGTGTTTAGCACTTCAGGGTAAAAGGTTCATTGTACAGCTCTCTTTGCATCTGCTGGAACAGTTTCTCCTTTCTCGCATCCACACTCACCTTTTCTCACTGTTACATGCTCCCCAACTGTAGCTACCCAATAAAAAGGGGATGAGATTGTGTTTCTTCTTGCTGTGACTGGGAGCAAGAAAAAGCTTCCTTTTGTGATATGAAAGATGGGAGGCCAGGTCTCTTCTGCCTTTCAGGCCTGGCACGGTTGACTTTCCCTTTCTGAATTAATTACTGTTTATTTTTGTATAGCTTTACCTTTCTGATTTACTGAAGGTAACAACTGGTGGGATAGAAGAGGGGTCTCCAACCTCGGCAACTGGAAGATTTGTGGAGTTCAGCTCCCAGAATTCCTCAGCCAGCAAAGCTGAGTTGAACTCCACAAGTCTTCCAGCTGCCGAGGTTGGAGACCCCTGGGTAGAAGAGACAGAAGAAAGAGGGCCATTTGTGACTTGTTCCTTGGACTAATGCATTACGTCCATGACATCCCTTGAAGTAAATAGGTATCGGATTGCAACTTACACTTTTGCCCGACACCTCAAACCAACTTTGGATTGGACTAAAATTGAGGAATTTGTGTTAAATCTGAAAGTGAGCACTCAATTCTCTCTCAATCCAGCGATGCGCCAACTGAAACAGGCACTTAATTCTTCTCATTGGGAGGTTGCGAAGATGGGAACTGCTTTGCTGCGCAGTTCATTCATGGCTCTCCTAGATCAGGATATTCTGCCCTACAGAAGCTGAGAAAACTTCAACCTAGGCTTCTTTCTGAAAATCAAGGAAGGAGGAAACATTTCTTTTTATTTACTCTCACTCACCTCGTGGCTCCTTCTAGAACCAAATACAGTGGTACCTCTACCTACAAACGCCTCTACTTACGAACTTTTCTTGATAAGAACCGGGTGTTCAAGATTTTTTTGCCTCTTCTTAAGAACCATTTTCCACTTGCAAACCCAAGCCTTCGAAACTGTAACTGGAAAAGGCGGGGAGAAGCCTCCATGGGGCCTCTCTAGGAATCTCTTGGAAGGAAACAGGGCCGGAAAAGGTGGGGAGAAGCCTCTGTGGGGCCTCTCTAGGAATCTCCTGGGAGGAAACTGGGCCTCCACCCTCTCTGTAGTTTCCTCAGTCGCACACATTATTTGCTTCTACATTGATTCCTATGTGAAAAATGGCTTCTTCTTACAAACTTTCTACTTAAGAACCTGGTAACTGAATGAATTAAGTTCGAAGGAGAGGTACCACTGTACTCCATTCTATTTTGAACAGGACCTTTTCTTTGAGAGGCAACTGAGTCATCCTTTCAATCATTTTTGTTCCTTTTCTTCTTTCGGGGGGGGGGGGGATTCTGATATTTTTATTTTTTGCAATGAATCAGCCAAACGATGCAGTCTATAAATGAAAGATACAGACTTAACCATTTTTATTTCTAATCCTTTATTAATCATCTGTAATGGTAAGGCAGCTTTTATTCAATCAGATCTGATTGGCATACCCCATAGCAATGGAGATAGAAACGAAGGTGCATGGATCAAGCTACTTGTGTATTTTTTCAAGATAATTTTCTTTTTAAAAGAGAAAGAAAGCCACCCAACTGAAAAACAAAATCCAAACCTCGGGCGATAACCTGTACTCGCAACAATGCATTTGGGCCTTGTGTGCATTGTATAGACAGTTTAAGTTTAAGATGTAATAAGGTCTTCTGCTTTGGAGAAGGGGCTGGACTAGAAGACAAGCAAGGTGGAAGTGATGTGCCGGTGCCTGGAGGCTGTCGGGGCCTGGATGGGTGTCAACAAACTCAAACTCAACCCAGACAAGACGGACTGGCCGTGGGTCTTGCCTCCCAAGGACAATTCCACCTGTCCGTCCATCACCCTGGGGGGGGGGAACTACTGACCCCCTCAGAGAGGGTACGCAACTTGGGCGTTCTCCTCGATCCACAGCTGACATTGTAACATCATCTTTCAGCTGTGGCGAGGGGGGCGTTTGCCCAGGTTCGCCTGGTGCACCAGTCACTCATGCCCTCATTACCTTGAGGTTTGACTACTGCAACGCTCTCTACATGGGGCTACCTTTGAAAAGTGTTTGGAAACTTCAGATCGTGTAGAATGCGGCCGCAAGAGCCATTGTGGGGCTTCCCAAATTCGCCCACGTTTCTACAACACTCCGTGGCCTGCATTGACTGCTGATCAGTTTCCGGTCACAATTCAAAGTGTTGGTTATGACCTTTAAAGCCCTACATGGCATTGGACCAGAGTACCTCTGGGACCGCCTGCTACCGCACGAATCCCAGCGACCGATAAGGTCCCACAGAGTTGGTCTTTTCCGGGTCCCGTCGACTAAACAATGCCCCAGGGGAAGAGCCTTCTCTGTAGTGGCCCCAGCCCTCTGGAATCAACTCCCCCCGGAGATTAGAACTGCCCCCACCCTCCTTGTCTTTCGTAAATTGTTCAAGACTCACCTATACCACCAGGCATGGGGGAGTTGAGACATCTTTCCCCCAGGCTCTTTATATTTTATGTTTGGTATGTATGTGTTGTTTGGTTTTAAATATGATAGGGTTTTATATACTTCTTTTTAATATTAGATTTGTTCACTATAATATTGTTTTTTATCATTGTTGTGAGCCGCCCCGAGTCTTCGGAGAGGGGCGGCATACAAATCTAATAAATTATTATTAGTATTATTATTAGTATTATTATTATTATTATTGTCATTGTTGTTGTTGTTGTTGTTGCTATTGTTATTATTATTATGCTTTGGTAGATGAAGTCAGGCTGCTAGTGAGTTTTTAATGGGAATGAGGGTGCAGTTAAAAGTCGCAATCCCTGTTAACCTTATAATGACAAGACAGGAGATGGGAGGCCTCATTCTACCCTCTATTACACTTGCTCGACTTGCAATGGGGCTAGTTAAAGAGTTGCGGAGTGGTGGCTCCTAAGATCCCAGTGCCAGATTGTGTAAGGCAGGGAGAGGTAAATT
Organism: Erythrolamprus reginae; assembly: GCF_031021105.1. Lineage (NCBI taxonomy): Eukaryota > Metazoa > Chordata > Lepidosauria > Squamata > Dipsadidae > Erythrolamprus > Erythrolamprus reginae. Next base: position 148,775,574 of record NC_091952.1, on the reverse strand, counting down.
TGGGGTTTGCAAGGTGATGTGATGAAGTAGATGCTTCTTGGCTTTCGATGAGGGGAGCTTCTCTGTACGCTGCATTTTGTCTCTTGTGTAAGGAAGGGGTGGAATAAAATGCCACACCAGTGCTGTGCCAGCAAGGATTTGTTGGTCAGTTATAGGAAACGAGGCGGGGGGGGCGGGGACAGGAGCCATATTCTGTGCTGGGAGCAAGGGCCTCGTTTCCTGGCATCTGGTCCCAGCAGTGAGGGGCCAAGGAGAAAGTGTCAACTCACCCCGTCTGAGGCTGGCACTGAAGAACCGAGGCTGTCTCTCCTCCCCCGCCCCCATCGTCACGAAGAAGGGGGAGGAAGCTGCAGCTGGAACCGCCGATGAAAACAAAAACCCCAACCTTAATCTCTTGCAAGCCCACTATCAAAGCTTGGATCAGCATATCTAATGTAAACGAGCTTTCGCACACAAACAACGTGCCACATCTGGCCCCTGGGGGTTTAACGGCGTCTTAGCTACGGAGCGATTTATGGGAAGGTGCGCCTGTTAAAAAACGGGAGGGGGAGACGCGGCTGGTGGGTTAGCCAAGCTGGATAAGTTTGGGGCAGGGGGGTATGGAACCCGGGCAAGGAAAGCGACAAGAAAGGAAGGTCCACTGCCGTTGGAGAGCTCCAGATCAGACGGAGGAGGCTGGGCTGGGCCGGCAGCGGGCTGGGTGTGGGTCCATCTGCTTCGGAGGCGCGCGGCCGGGTTGGTGGTGGTTGATAGAGAGCGCCATGCAGGAACAGGCGTGTTTGCGCTTCCTCCCCATTTATTACCGATGAACATATGGCCAATATTTTGTCCCACGTCAGAGCAGGAAGCAAAACAAACAAGAGCGCGTCGTCGAGAGAGGAGCGAGGGAAGGGAAGGGAGGGGAGGTGGGGGGAGAGATGCAGCGTAGGCAGCCCCTCTGCTCAGCCACCCCGGCTGGTCGAGAGCCCGCTGACTGGGTTGAGACAATGTGAGGGAGCGCAGTGGGAGGAAGGAGTCCGAGCTTCGGGGCTCGCTATATAAAGCGCGGCAGAGTCAGCCCAACCTTTCCACGCCGCCCTCGATTAATTACGCACCCGCCTTCCGCGGGCCGAACCGAGACCCGAACTCTCTCCGAGACGCAGCCGCCTCAGCCACGCGCCAGAGGAGAGCCGGACCCAAGCCACGAGGCAAGGCTTTCGTCTCCAGGTGAGGCGCTTCTTTCTCGCCCAGAAGATTAACGGGGGGACGGGGGGGGGGGGGTCGCCAAGGGGTCTCGTCCAGTAAAGCAGGAATGCGGTCGGGAGCATCGGTGGTGAATGGGGAGAGGTTGCCCCGCGGAGAAAGACAACTTGGATGCTCGAGGGAGCAAGAGATGCGAGTGCGCTCGGAGAAGCCCCCACCCACCCAAAGGCTGGCTTCGTGCCTGTGGGGGCGTGAGAGGGAGGAGGGGGCGAGGGAGCCCTTGTGCCACTGTGCCAGAGTGAGGCGCCCCAAGTTGGGGCGCCTCACTCTGGCACAGTGGCACAAGGGCTCCCTTGCCCCCCTCCCACCCCCTCCCTTTCACGTCCCCACAGGCACGAGGGCGAGCTGGGTTTGGTGCGCAAAAAGGAGGGCGCGTTGAGCCAGAGGGGAGTTTAGATGCAGGCTCCCTTGCGGGGGCTCCGGGGCTCGATATTCCCAAGTGGGGCGCCTCCACGCTCCCCTTGCGCCCGCCGCCCAGCGAAAGGAGGAGGAGGAGGCGCTCACCTGGCCAGGTGGAGATGTGGAGCTTTCACCCGGCAGCGAGGTGGCCAAGAGGGGACCCGCGGGAGGCTGGAGAGGAGAAAGGAGAGGCGACTTTTAGCCAGGTGCCTCTGCGCGCTGATTTCAGCCCGCCTAGCAGAGAAAGTAAAAGGCTGGCCGAGAAAGGGAAAGTGCGGCCGCGGCGGCGGCTGGAGACATCGCTCCCGACCTTGACCCCTCCCAGCAGGCGAACAGCGCCCGCCTTTACCTGCTTTGCCCCCCCCCCCCCCCCCCTGCTTCAGAGCGCGCCCTCCCGCCGCCGGCTCTGCAGTTCGGTTCGCGTCGGGGAGCTTGGCTCGGCTCTTCTCTTAAACTTCCTGGGCGGTTCGGCTCCATTAGCAGAGACCAAGATCGTCCGTCTTTTTAAGGTGGCTTTTTCCTCGAGAGGGGAGGAAATGGGCCGATTCTGGGACAGGTAGGTTGCTACCTTCCCGGTGCGTAGTTTAACCCTTGGCGGGGCAGAGGACCAGAGAAAGGCGGGGAGATGCTCCTTGGCTTGTGTCGGCGGAGTTCGCCCCAGACTCAGCAACCATTCAAAACCAGTTCGGATCAAACGGGCAAATTTTTCTTGCAGTTTGACGTTTGCATTTTATTACTGAAAAATACAGAGAGAGAGAAAGAGAAAGAGAGAGAGAGAGAGACAGGGTCGCCTTTTCTTTCGTTCACTTCTGCTCTTGAAGAATGCCTTACCAGCACCAGAAAGATGTGATCCAGTTTCTTTGGGAGGATCGTTATTTTCAATTTTTTTTAAAAAATAAGAAAAACATTCAAAGTATTTCAAAAAATTTGCTTTAAGGGTCAAAAAAATACATTATAACCACTTAAATTCGGAGTTAACTGTACCCTCCGTGCGCTTGTGTGCATGAAGTTAATTTGGATAGCCCAGAGCTGTATTAAAGAAAGATAAGTATCTTGTCAGTATAATTGTCTGTATTAAAAAGAAAAAAAGAAAAGGGGAAAAAAACCCAGAGGCAACGGGTCTTTTCTTTGGATAGGAGAACAGTTCTGAAGGCAAACTGACAATGTTTAATCCCGTTGACACACGTTTAATCATTGGAGGGAAGTGAACGAATAAAGCTGAAGAATTGGCCGGAGGGAAGGAAGCTTTTAGTCTTACATATTAAATGGCCATAATAAATTGGAACCAAATGGATAACCAGGGGTTAGATCCTACTTCTGCAGAGAATAATACTTGCAGCTGAGAGGCAGCTCTAAATTCCACCGTCTACTTGTCTATAGGATCATGTCAAGTGTTGTTGTTGTTTTTGTTTAAGTTAGTTGAAAGAACAGCTCATTGTACTTCTTCGTATTGTTGCTCCGGTATATTTGAGAAAATCTCATAAATGTAGTTTTATCAAAGACTTAACACATGCCCTCGGGCTTTGGCACAGCCCGTAAATAACCGATTAGCCTGCAGAAAGAAAACCCGCAATGCCTATTACAATTTGTAACCTCGGGAGATTTTCCGAAAGAATTAGGAAAAAGCTTGTTATCAAAGCCAGTGTTAGAGGGGGGAAATCATAATAGGCATTATAATAAATAACCACATTTAGAAATTGACGTGTTGAACAGAGTTTAATTTTTTTTCCACACATTGCAAATGACAAGGAACCAATTGCTCCTTAACAGCGATGTCCACGAAACTATCTCTAATACTTATTTAACTCTCTGCACAGTTAGTGGGGAACTGTAGGAACAGAGATAAATACTTCCACAAAGACAAAAGGAAAAGCTGGAAGTCGGAGCTGGAAAGAGAGACCGCAACCTGACAGTGGCTGGTCTCTCAAAAGCTCCCTCCGCCTTTTGTCTTTGTGGAAGTATTTATCTCTGTTCCCACTAACTGTGCAGAGAGTTAAATAAGTATTAGAGATAGTTTTGTGGACATCTGTTTTCAGACGGAGAAGTTTCTCCAATTTCCCCCCTAACACTGCATTTTGTGAAGAAGGGAGGGGGTGTCCCACTTTTATTGCTATTGCTTTAGATTTCTGTCAAATAAAAGTGGAAGGATTGGGTTTCTATCAAGAGGTCAAGATCACTGTTAAAATGCTATGAAGGTGAAGGCGGTGTAGGTTTAATTAAGCAATGGTAGTCACAAATAGCTCATATCAATCTTAATATTAAAATTCCGAACACAATTACAGTTTTGTGGCTGCAGGTCCTACTGAAGTCATTGGGCCTTACATGTGGCAGATACATATAGAGTGGTACTTTTCAAATAACCCTTTGACTGGAAGCTAGAATAGCATCCTTTGGTGATTAAGCACCGTTGCCACCCAACGTTAGAACAAAGACAGGCTGGGTTTGCCCTCAAATGTTCTAGGTGTGGTTATTGCTGAAGGGAATATGCCTTTCTTGTAATTACCCAATGCAGATTTTTATATGTGAGCGTTATCTGTTCTTATTGATTTCAAGTGTCCTATCCTAAGATTATAAAACCTGAGATAAAACAGGCCGTCCACAGAGTAAGGCTTTGTATCTTCTTTCAACTAATCCTCACTAGGAGCGCTAAAGGTGCAATGTGTTTTTGTAGACGGATGAATGAAAACAATTTACTTGCACCTTTGCTCTAATCAAACAATAAACTAATCCACTTGAAGGCTATTATCCGAGGTGGGATGTTGTGGTGGGTGAAAGATCAACCTTATATACTCAATATACAGCATCTCCCCTCCCTTCCTCCATCTTTCAAAAGGAGAAACTCCGGATAAACTCTTTTTTCCTCAGTTCCCAAAACACAAGAAAATGGTAATCAACAATGTATACTGTTTGAAAGGGAAAAGAAAGACTTTGTATTTTTTTAATGACCTGGTGTGCATCTGTCCAGTAGCAGATAAAGGAAGAAGGGTAGAGAGACAATGAAATTGGCTGTCTAGCACCAGAACCAAATGGGACCTCAAACTAGATGCTACATATCTCTCTCTCTCCCTCTCTCCCTCTCTCCCTCTCTCCCTCTCTCCCTCTCTCCCTCTCTCCCTCTCTCCCTCTCTCTCCTGTGTGTGCGTGCTTATCAAACTGTAAAGTACCATTGCCCGAAATTCTATTGTAGTAATTGCACAAACATATACTTAAACAACACCACATTGCTGTGGTAAAGCATTTATGGATGCGTTTGGGGGGGGGGAAACCTACCGTATTTTTCAAAACTAACCCCCCCAAAAAATTTCTTTTAAGAATCTTAGATATTCTGTTCACCTTTACAATTTATGTAACTCTAAATGCTCAGTATAATCAGCATTAACCATAAGTCAAGGGCTGCTATCTGGTGCTGGGGACGGTAGTGTTACCTCCAGCTATCCCTGACTTCACCATAGCTTTCCATGGTAGAAGTGCCCTAGCAATTTACATGAGTGCAGCAGCTAAGAGGTCTCTTTCCCTGCTCTTATCCCCCTGCATTATTTTAAATAGAGTCCCGAGTGAGGATTAAGCCCATCTTTTTGGAAACTACCCCCTTACTTAAAGCTTGAGATGTGAGGAAGACAGCTGCAAAATCTGTGAAGAGGCAACTGCCCAGTGTTTGAGCTACCTGTAAAAGTAAACAGGTAAACACTTCCCCACTCCTAGAGGGCACTTGTCTTGAAGTACAAGCACTTGTGCTGTGTACACGCACCTCTCCTTTTCAGCCTCTTTGTTCAATTGTTCAAATACCACCAGCACCACCAGGCTACTTTAATTCCAGGGTTTAGGATGGCCAGCATTCCTGGCTTTTTAATCTGTTGGGCAGACATCCTTACTAGACTCATGTCAACACTCCAGAAGCCCCAGCCATTTGACTTTTGTTCATTCGTTCTCAGGTTTATTTACTTATATGAGTATGAAAAGGAATTAAAAGGGACCGACGGACACCCAAACTAACGTTTTCTTCACGTTGCTTGTTAAGGTGCTCCTTAATTACCCAATAAGGATACACTATCCTAATCAAATGTTTCCCAAAAACTTAGAACATACACACAAAAATGTCCCTCCTTTTCATGTGTGCAAATTGGCTATTTCCATCAACAACAACACCTAAAATTCCCAGTCCATTGGAGTTCACATATGAAGGGAGACAAGAAAAAAATGGGAATGTAATTTGAGAGAAAATGTAGACCCCCAAGTTTCAGCTCAGGAATCTCTAGAGATTTAGTAGGCAGCGTTAATTATTCCACACTAATCCACAGTCCCGGTTCAAAGCTCAGATGGGACATCACATTTTGGAATAAATCACCCTATGAAAGGGAAGCTAAAGGAAAATGGTTTTTAAGTTGCGTAGTGGATAGCCTGAGTAAGATAAAATTGTCTCAAAGAAAAGGAAGCACAGGAAAAAGCCAGGATCCCATTTAGGAATTGGGGGGGGGGGGGAGCACTTCTAAAGAGAAGTCCTTATTTAGAATGCTTTTGCATACTGATTTAAAAATACATTGTATAAATCCATCTAAACTTGGGTGGAGGGTTGTTTGTTTGTCTTGCCAAGGTTTGCAGCTTGCTTAGATTTTTACCAACCTGCCTCAGTTTTTCAAACCAGTCAGCTCTACTGCCAGCCAAATTGGGGTGTTGTTGTGTATTTTGGTCTGGATGGGGCATTCACATCCATTCTTCCCCTCACCCACCACATCTCAATAGGGTGGAACTTGCCTTTGTGTGTTTCACTAGTCCATAACTAAGACCCTGTGGCTCCTCCACCTCTATTATTATGGAAAGGCTCAAGGTGCTACTGGTGGGTGCTACAACTAGCCCACTAAAGCTTTCTGGAATCATGCAACAAATCAAACTAGAGAGAATGTTACAGGGAATAAAATGTGTGTGTGGTTGTGTTGCTGCTTTCCTATCATTTCTCTGCACTTGTGGGAACTTTCTGTGTAAGGTAGACTCACATGCAAGCCTCGTGGATTGATTGGGGGTGGGGGCTGAAGGCATTGGGGGTGGAATTATGACTTATTGCAGGTCTTTTGTGTACAAAAGAGAATGGCTGGTCACAGTCCAGCTGTGTTGCTTAGTCGGTGTATGTGCTTCTCAATGGCCTATTGTCATCCCCATTCCAAGGGCAGCTGATTAATGTTCTCTAGGAGCCCTGATTTTCCCTTAGGAAAATATTTGCTTATCAGGTGGCCGGTGGGAGTAAATCTGTCCGGGTATATCACATGAGGAGCATGTGCTCCCAAGTGTAGCTCCCAGGAGGTCTTTATTGATACAATTCAACAAGTGAGATTTCTCTCCCCCCCCCCCCTTGTAAATGTAACCAAGGATTCAGGAGCCCAAGCATCAAGAGATCTATCGCATCAAAAGGAGGAAGAGGAGGAGAAAACAGAAAGAGTATTGATCAAAACCCCAACTCCTATCCAGCCTGTGGAAAGCCCCATGCAAAAAGGGGGGGCGCTTTCCTCACAATTCTTTCTTTTTATCAATCTTTGCTCTTCCTCGCCTCTCCCCTTCTTGCCACAAGCTAGTTTGTTCAGAGAAAGGACCAGAATGGCTTGTCAACATGGTTTATTTATATCTGTCCCCCCCCCCCTTTTGTAGTTGTGAGCTGCGACTGGCATTTCCTTACTGTTATTCTTTAATTATTTCTTTTTGGAGCCTGGGCCTGGCTCAAAGTAAAGAAAGGGATATTTCACTTCTTTCCTATCGTAAAATTATATTGCAATGTGGGGGGGAAACAATGGGTTCTTTGTTTATTTGGCTACAGTTACAATTATTTATTAATTGCATTTGCTCCTGTTAATCCTCCTGTCATTTGTCTCGGTGCTGCCTCCCAATACTGCAGCCAGAGCATTATAGCTAATATCTCGTTTGTTTTAAACTTTGGGGCTGATTTTAAAGACATATACATTTTGGGCCTGGTTGTCAGACTCCCTTCACCCACCCTTCTTGGCTCTCGCTACACCCGAAGAAAAGGCCGTGTATCCATTGAAAACCTGGTCTTGCCCTGAACCGATTGTTACTGCCGGTTCCCCTCCCCTCCCCCTGTGATTTATTTATTTATTATTTTTACTGGAGTGAAGGGAGGGGGGAAAGGAGACCAGCTAGGAAGCAACCACATGAAGGGCTTTTTCCTTAATATTGTGGCAAGATCCCGAAATGAATGAAGAGATAGTCCATTGAAAGGCGTTGAATACCATGACAACTAGGGACAACCTCAGATTTATTCCAAACAGAACGCATTGAAAGAGGGCGTCAATCACGCATTATTTCGCCAGTGAAAATAAATGCAAAACCTGGCCCGGGACAAAGGCTTCCAACAGAAGCCGGACATTTGTCTACATTTCGCCCATTGTCCGCAGCTTAGCAATCGGTTTGTATTTGTGTTTGCCCGGGTCCGACCACCCAGGATGCGCTCAGGGACTCGCTTTAAAAAGAAGGAGGAGAAGAAGAAGAAGAAGAAGAAAACAGCCGAAGCATTGTCACTTGCCTCGCAGACGAGATGGGAGGCGGGGGAGGGGGGACGACCCACGGGGAAATACACTGATCAACTATCTTTGATTGCTTTGGGAGAGGATTTGTTCTGATTCCCCACCACCACCAACCAGAGGTGGGCTGCTAAGGTGGAACTTGCGCTCGCCCCCCGTGGCTCTGAGTGCTATTGGGGTCCAGCGCAATGATGCCACTGCACCTGGGCAGGTAGCGAAATCGCGCGCGGACACGCAGGGGCGCCCAGGTGCATCAGCAGAATTGCGCTGGACTCCAATAGCACTCAGAGCCACGGGGTCCAGCACACTTCACCTTTCAACCTTAGTAGCCCACCTCTCCCCACAACACATACCCGTCTATCAAAGCGGCCACCGCCTAAGAAAGCGAAGCATCCCTGCCTCTTGGCCACCACCCAAAGAGCCAGAAGACTTTGGGAAAGAGGAGCAACCCGACCCCATCTGACTTCCTTTGTAACCCTCTGTCCCCCAAAGGAAGCTAAGTCCTAAATTGCCCTCCGCATGGCGGCGCAACACAACGCCCCCCTCCTCCCCCAGATTCCCTCGGAGATTAACAACCCAACCCCGCCGGGCTCCGTGTCTCCGGCCCCCAGAGCAAGAGGCAGCCCCAAAGTTTACTTTAAAGAAGAGGGAGAGGGAGGTCGGATAGAGTAGTGGAAGAGGTACAAGCCACGAAGCTCTTGGGGGCTGGACTGAGATGCAGGGACTGAAGGCAGGCAGGCAAGAATTTTTTTTAAAAAGAGTTTAACTCCAGTGAAGAGCGAAAATGTTTCCAGTACTCTTTAAGATGTTATCTGAATAAGCAGCAACGACGTAGGCTTGGGGTGTGTATGTTTGTGTTACATAAGTGTGAAAGTGTTCTCTTTTATTTATATGCACACTTGTAAATGCGAGGCTTGTTTACTTTGCTTTTAATCAATAAAGATATTTATAATAATAATAATAGTAATAATAATAATAATAATAAATAAGTGTGAAAAATGCAATCTATTTGCAACTTTGCTTAAAAGGGTGTCTTTTAATCGACAATCCCCTCTTGAATGGAGGCATTGGCTACTATAGAGCCATCCCCAGATTAATCTCTTAGAAAGCGAAAGGCTGAAACGAATTACCCCTTGTGCAAATATTTTTAAGGCCCCGGCAAAAACCGTTGGACTCTCTCTCAAAAAAAAAAGCAGAACGATCCTCTTTACTGCTAGTTTAGCTTTATTTCGTAGCAAACTGGAATCAATTACTGCCCTGTTTAATTTCTAACCACTCATCCTTAAGCCTCAACCACAATATTGACCTACGAGGTTTACATAAATTGGGCTCTCGCCCATCCCACAACAACATCTTTTGGTAACAATCAAGAATTTGAATGGGTTTCTCATCTGCAGCTCTTCTCTGTCTTTTAGGTGGTAGTTTAGTTCGAGCCATTGCACAATTGTCAATTTTCCAGTTTGCTTGCAAATAAAGGAGCGGGGGGGGGTGATGGGGAGGGGAGGAAGAGCAGTTTATATGTCAGTAATAAAATGGAAAGCGAATGCAAAAATTGCGCTCGAAGTCTGCGTTTGAGAGAGAAAGGGGGGAGGGGATATTTCAGCAGCGATTTGTTAAAACGCATTTTCAAGAGTGTGGACTATCTAGCTCTTTGGATCGCCTTTGTATGTAAATACCGTGTCGAAAAAGGCCCTCCCCGTCTTTGTAATTAATTGACACGTTATACCACTCATCATGCGCTACGGCACCAATGGCGGAGGCTCACCTCCCTCCCCAAAAAACCCCACAATTTCACATCTGCAAACACTGTCTTCATCCACTTGACTCCCAAGACCCGCCCACACGTGGCCAACCTTTTGCGTTTAATGCATTTTCAAACCCCCCCCCTTTTCTCCCTCCTCTCAGCAGGTTCATGTGCGAAGACCAACCTTATATGGACAGCCCGTCTCAGCGATGGCTTGTTTTTTTCAAGGAGGCACCACCAGCGCGCTGGGCTTAAAGCAGACCTTCAAGTAAATGCGTGTTGGCATTTTTCCTGGAGTTACAAAGTCGTGAGGAAGCCCGCGCCGCCAACCGCCCCCTCCCTACCCGGGTTCCCCGGTTCTCCGCTCTCCCAAGCCTGAAGCAGCAGATAGTCTATGCCCAAAGACGGCAGCTGATTTTCGTGATACCCCCCCCTCCACCCCACACCACCATCCCAGCCTTTCCGTTCTTCTTCCACCACCACCCATCCCCCCCTTTCCTCTTCTCTCTCCCACCTACCCTTTCCCCGGTGGATGGTTGGCAACCCAAGAGGATTGACCAACTGGCCCTCCAAAGTTTCCTGCCTGAAACATTGGCCAGAATATGTCTCTAACCAACACAAAGACCGGCTTTTCTGTAAAGGACATCTTGGACTTGCCTGACACCAATGACGAAGACGGATCCATCGCGGAAGGGGGGGAGGAAGAGACGGAGGGCTCGGAGTCCCCCCAAAAGCCGGGCGTTTTGGGGGCCACCGCATTGGACGCTGTTCAGACGCTGCCTTTGAAGAACCCCTTTTATGACAGTACCGATAATCCCTACACGCGCTGGCTCGCCACCACCGAGAGCATCCAGTATTCTTGTAAGTAAGCAAAGTTACACGTTGGGGTTTCCCCCTTATTGTGAGCTTGCTCCCCCCACTCCTCCAACCCCGGACTGGGGGTCACTTTTTCTCCGCCAAATTGGTTGTCTTTTAAAGGTGTGTTTTAAAAAAAAAAAATAAGTAAGTAAACATAAAGGGTTTTCATTTTCTAAAGATGTTAGTAAGATAAATAATAGGGTTGAATCCTTGTTAATTTGGGGGGTTTGAGGGGAGGGGCGAAGAATAGGAACTAAGCTCATCCTAAATAGATTTTTAAACTCCCCTTCAACTCAGCTGCTTCCGCCTCTCTTCCCCGAGTCCTCCTCTCTACTTTTCTAACTTAACAGAGCGTGCTTTGTGGGGAAATTTTGGATGGCCTCGCTTTAGGCGTTTGTAAATCGCCCCAGGCTCCGCTGGATCAAAGGATGGCTTGTTGAATTGTCCTTTAAAAATCAGTCCACGTAGCCCAGAAAGAAGAAATCCATTCTGTTTGTTTTTTTAAGGGAATGGTCCAAAGTCCAAATGCTGTTTTAAGAGAAAGACATTTCAACCTAGGCAAGTTTCTCCTCCGCATAACTCTCGTGCGCAAGAGAACCTTTGGGCGCGCTCGCTGTGATTCAGTTTTTTAAAAAAAATTGCCGTTCCAAGACCGAAACATCCTATATTTACCTTCCCGCAAAATTACTAAAAATTTATGCGCTTTGTTTTTTAATCTCTTTTTTATATTTCTGCGCGCATCTTTTCACGCGCGCTCTATGCGCACCACGCGCATTCCTGGAAAGGAAAAGAAAAAATAAAGCGCGCCATAATCGCAGAAGAGGGAGGGAGGAGGAGTGTGTAAACACGATAAACAAACACCGGAGGTCGATGTTAGTCAAGACGCGCCGTCCAAATATTCCAAAGGAGGCGAGCTTTTCCCCTTCCGCGGCCAAGACGCGCCTTTCCGACCGGGCAGGGACAGAGAGCGTCCGCCCGCTGGCAAAGGGCCCCGGGACTCTTGTCTTATTCTCCTTTTCAGGCCAGCCAAGCAGCGGCGGCGCCTGGCGGGACCCCAGTGGTGGGGAAGTGGAGGGGGGAGTCTGCTGTCCCGCCCGGCCGCCCCCCCTTCCCTTCCCTCCCTTCTGAGTTTTTTTCCTTTGTGGCTTCCCCCCCAGTGCACGGCTTGATGTCCAGCAACTCCCAGCAGGACTCGGCGTCCAAATCCCCGGAGCCCTCGGCGGACGAGTCCCCGGACAACGACAAGGAGCCCTCGAGCAACGGCGATACGGGGAAGAAGCGGAAAAGGCGGGTGCTTTTCTCCAAGGCGCAGACTTACGAGCTGGAGAGGCGCTTCAGGCAGCAGCGGTACCTATCGGCGCCCGAGCGGGAGCACCTGGCCAGCCTGATCCGCCTCACCCCGACGCAGGTGAAGATCTGGTTCCAGAACCACCGCTACAAGATGAAGCGGGCCCGGGCCGAGAAAGGTATGGAAGTGACTCCTCTCCCCTCCCCGCGGCGGGTGGCCGTGCCGGTGCTAGTCAGGGACGGCAAGCCGTGCCACACGCTCAAAGCCCAGGACTTGGCCGCCACCTTCCAGGCGGGCCTCCCCTTCTCGGCCTACAGCGCCCAGTCGCTCCAGCACATGCAGTACAACGCCCAATACAGCTCGGCCGGCACCCCCCAGTACCCGACAGCGCACCACTTGGTACAAGCCCAGCAGTGGACTTGGTGAAGGCTCGGGGGGGCCCAGGACTGGCGGGGGGACCCAGGGCCGGTCCGACTTCAGGGCGGGCGGAGGGCCGGGGTGGAGCTCGGGAGGGGCTCGCTTCTTCCTTCTTCGGGGCGGGGGTCGGTTTCCATTCTTCGGGGGTGTTTTGTGCTCCGTGTTTACAAAGGGGGGGGGATATGCGACGTTGCTACCGGTCTTGTCTACCTACAACGACAGATTTTAAATAATTATAATAAGAATAAAAAAGAATAAAAACGGAACGCTCTCGTGATTTTTTGTGACACGGAAGCCGTGGGCAGTGATAGTCCAAATTACAAGAATTCAGACTTCAAAAAGAAGAAAGAACTTTATTTCTCGAGACGGAAATAAACTTCTGACCAACGATTAAAGATTCGAACTGGCGAGTGTTAAATATGTGATAGGTCATTATGTTTGAGGGAGGGTTTTATTTTGGTTTGTTTGTATTGTTTGTACAAAGCCAAAAGAACAAAACGCACACACCTACTTCACTCGCATGTGTGGTTATGTGTGTGTGTGTGTGTATACACACGTGTTTTTCTGGATACATAAATGCGCGCACGTACACAAGCATGCAACGGTCGTCTTCATAGAAATTTTGCGGAATAGCATATATAAATATATTTTTGCTGATAATGAAAAGGGAGGCTAGATATATTTCAAGCTATTTTCCTCTCATCAGCTAGCCATACACACAAACACAGAAACACACACACATATATAAATTATGTGTGTGTACAATACACATACATACATACATACATACATACATACATACATACATACATACATACGCGCGCGCGCGCACACACACACATACACATTCTTGTAGGTACTTTATTAAATATTTGTTCAGGCTTTTTTAAACGCACGTTAACGACTTTCTCCTTTCGGAAACCAAATAGCGTCTTTTCCCCTTCTTTCCTTGAAACACTTCAATAGTTGGGGTTTGGGCAGGTTTGGCTACAGTGGGGAACTTCATAGGAATTAGGCGCAATTAATTAATCTCTAAAGTTTGGCTCAATCTGGTAACCTCATTGTAAGGAAGACGAAATGCGCCTCTTCAGAGCCTGCCTCGGGATCTAGAAGTCCCGAAACTCGGAATTGTAAAATCCTGCAGGCAGAGCGCGCGCGGCGGGAATTGTGGGGGCGGAGGGCGCTTCCTTCTACCTTGGAGCTGAGCTTTGCCCTGACCCTAAACGCAGACGTCCCTTATCCACCCTACCCGGCAGGAGGCAGGGTCTATTCTTGTCTCCCGCTCCCCCACCACCGACACACACACACACACTTATTCGGGGTTATTTATTTTAAAGTTAATAAACAGATCAGCCTCGGCCTAAAGGAAAGGTCCCGATTCTCAGAAACAATCCCACGCTTTTATTTGTTCGTCGGGTTCGAAATTTGAGACTCGTCATTCTGGAGCTTGTGCCCCGTTTCTAGATGTCGGTGAGGGAAGGCCAAAAATGGCCCAAGAGACTTATGTGTCAGGGCGCTTGGATTTCTTTTGCCGTTTGAACCCCCGCCACACGTCCCCACGCAGGATGAGACATTTTAGGCGACCATTTTCTGCACTTCGATTCGGTCCTCAGCAAGACGGAGCGATGCAAGACCGGCGTTTGATCACAACGGCCAAAGGCGGCCTTTGCAACACTGGATTCTTTCTGAACAACCAGGGGGAGACGTTACAATAGTGCGACGTTTTAAAGGAGTCATTGCTTAGGTCGTCGGCTGCCGGAGGGCGAGAAGGAGCGCCCGGAAAGGCCACTTAACGCAGTTGGAGCCTCTTCGCCCACCGATCAGAGGAGCCGGTGCACCTTTAGCTTGGAAGATGCGGCCGGGACAAGCTCGCCTGTGAACTTTGCCCCGTTGGAGACGATAGCTTTTCCCACGGCTCAGCCAACCGCTGGATCCGCCCGAGAGGCCTTCGGAGCTGGAAAGTGCAGTCTCGGTGGCGTTTGCTGCCAGTCGCTGGCCAGAATTCAAAGCAAACACTGTTGTCTGGCGTGAAGATCTAGGCCGCAGCCCGACTTTATTGGCGCAGAAGGCCTGAGGCGTTAAGGCCAGAATGCAAAAGGGACCTGAATGCCGCGTTGCCTATCCCAGCGTCGGCAGCCAGTTGGGGAACAGGAAGATTGCCTTCCTTCTGCTGGACTCTCTCCCCGAAGAGCCTCCGGGGCTGTTTTCTATCCCAGGGAAGAAGCTTTCGAAAACTCGGCTTAACCTCTCTCTTCAAAGGAGAGGCCGCAACTGCCCTGGAGCCTTTGCGTGAGGCGGAAACAGAAACCTAAATGGCTCCTTAGCTGGGGTAACTCATTGCAGGCCCTTGCTTTTTATTATTATGTATTCATTTTGGAGTTGCTCAAGTTTGCACCACTCGGCGCAAACACCAAGGCCTACTGGCGGCGGCCCGCCCCACCTCAGGAACGCTACCGCGGGGCTGGGTTTTTTACCCGCCCCGGCTTCTCCCCGAGGGGCGGGGAGACCCTCCCGCTTGAATTCCCGCTAAGTCTATCAAGCTGGAGGACTGTTGTGTGGCCCTAACGCCCCCTTCCCCGCGGCCTTGCACTTCACACGCTGGGGACGGCGCGGGAGTCGGGGGGAGTCTATCTTTGCACTATATACAGCGCCCGTCACAAAACAGCACAATGGGGAAGGCTGGGCCTTGGGGATGTTAGAGGCGTGCATATTAAGTTGAGAGGAGGAGAGAAAGAGCCGCAGGATGCAAGAGAGACACAGAGAGACTCCCAACCCCTCTGCCTCGCCTTCCTTTTTCTTGGCCCTTTTTTAAAAAAAATGACAATCGACGATTGGGGCATTTGGAAAGAAGCATAGCATTCCCCGAGTCCGAGGGAAGTACCTCAGGTTTTTGTTCCGCCTGTCAGTTGGTGCCATTGTGAGCCGCGTTGTACAGGCGGTCTTCCATATGGACAGCTGGGCCGGGAGAGGGCAGAAAGAGACGCTCACAAAACCCAAATTGTATCCGCTTTTCAAAACGAGCATTGTTGTCTGTGAAAGGAAGACGAATTAAAAATTCGTGCTATATCTATTCGCTGGGAGGTTGGGTAGGGGAGAGAAGAAAAGGCAGGGAAGAATCTCTTTTCTCCTTTAAGAAAGCAAACAAGGCCCCTTTTTCTCCAGAGTCCCTGAAAATGCGCGTGTGGTTTTTTCACAGGCGAGTTAGCGGCCTGCATTTCTGCAGAAACTAAAATAAGACCTCGGCCATAGTAGTCAATGTTTTTTTTAAAGCCCATGGCTGCACTCCCCCTTGTCTTTCACAGGTCTTGGTTATTGCTAGCCGGTGTGTCTTACTCTAAAGATTTAGTTGTGCGGGACAAAAGAGAAAGGTCATTAGTGCTGTGTAACGTGGCCCCTGACTCTGGAGGTAAATTGGAGATTGATACCTATTTCCCACACACACACCTCCCGCAAACAAACAAAAAA
This sequence comes from Erythrolamprus reginae, assembly GCF_031021105.1. Classification (NCBI taxonomy): domain Eukaryota; kingdom Metazoa; phylum Chordata; class Lepidosauria; order Squamata; family Dipsadidae; genus Erythrolamprus; species Erythrolamprus reginae. Next base: position 148,759,637 of record NC_091952.1, on the reverse strand, counting down.
TCAGAATCCTCCAAAACATTTCAGGAGGATGCTACAAAGTTACTGGATTTATGGGCACAGAGTAATCAAGTAATTGGACGGATTAGCCCGCCTTTCAGTCTGTCCTATTCACAAAGCCTGGCCTCGCAGAGTGGCTAGTTTTGGACACCCTCTTCAACCATGACCCTTCGATTTACCTGGCACAAAAAACACTAAAATAAGACAGAGTTATTAATATTCACCCACTTACTGGTCTCTGCCTGACTTCTACCTCACTCTCTGGGCGCAGTGTTTCCCAACCTTGGCAACTTGAAGATATCTGGACTTCAACTCCCAGAATTCCCCAGCCAGCATTCACTGGCTAGGGAATTCTGGGAGTTGAAGTCCAGACATCTTCAAGTTGCCAAGGTTGGGAAACACTACTCTAGGGGAGGCCTGGTGTTTCTCAAGGCAATCTCTCATTCATATACCTGCAGGTGACCCTGAAAACATGAAAGCCGTGCGCTTCTATTCATGGGACAAAATTCCCATAGACAGCAAGACTATCCAACCCCAACTCCTGCCATTCCGAGCCAGCTTGGCTATAGCTTGAATAGGGGAGTCGTCTTTCCACAAGTCTGCAGAACCCAGGCAAAAGGAGGAGGAGGAGGAGGATGAACACTCAGTGTATTAGCCCTAAACCCAGCCACTAGAAATAAAGTCCCACTGTATAGGCCTTATTGTCCGGTGCACCTGCCTTGAAGTGAACCATTCCGGTTAATTAAAATGAATAATAAGCAGAAATGAGGAGATCCCAGTTCACACCCCAAGTGACAGGCAAATTCTATCCGGTTAGCCTACCTCACTCACAATTACAAAGCTCAAGCGGAGCTACCAACTCAGTAGCCCGCTTTTAAAAGGAATTAAGGGGGGGGGAATATAAACGTAGTAACTAGATGCTTAACTTTCGAAGAGAAATTAGGAGAACCCACAAGGAGAAGCACAGTAACAGTCACATATGTGCAAATGATGGGTTTGGCGAGCCTCTTTCCTTTGCGGAATCCAGCAGAATCAGACAGACCCCAGCGGCCTGAGAAACCAGCAGTGTGCTGGAGGCAGGCAAGGCCAGGCGGCAAGGCCTATTTGTCTTGGAGCTGGTGCCCAGAAGCGCCAGCGAACGCGTGGCTCCATTTGCCAGTTTGTGCCTTATTGACTGGTGGGCAATAAATCCGGAGGGGGGGTGGGATCAGGTGAAAGGCGCTATTCAGGGGCAATGGTAGCAAAGAGGGCGAGCTCTTCCATAAACAGCAGGCCTGGCCCTGAATCTGGGGGGGCAGGGCGCCCCTCTTCATTTCCCCTCTTGAGGCATGCTGCTGACACCTCTCCTTGCCGCTCACCTCGCCTTCCATCACCCCTGGCTGGCGTGGCTTTATTTATCCAGCAGAGCTAACTGATAATGAGGGCGTTTGTGTTGAAAAACAAAATCTCTAAGCTCGGGAAATAAACGACCTATTGACTGTTGGGCTTAGTTTCGACCTGGCGTGAGAGTCATTTATTTATTTTATTTTAAAAGGAGTCTGTTTAAGAGCCTTAGTGGTCAATGGAAAGCTAATCCAGTATTTACCGGGGAAAAGACGCCCCTAGCGCTGTTATGGGCGGGAGGAAGCCTTGGGGGGACCGGTGGAGGGTGGCGGGCAGGCGAGCTCCAGCCTGGGTACCGGCCCGCAACTTAGCGGCCTCCCCTGCCCCTCGGGAGCCTCCGCAGCTCCCCCCCCCCCGCGCCGCCCCGGTGGTTTCCTGCGCTTTGCCCAGCACCGGCAGCGCCCACGCGGAGCGATGTAGTAGCAGATACTCGTGAAGTGCTGGTGTGTATTAGATATTGTATTGAGCAATATTTCAGGAAATATGTACTTGTGGCGTCCTAAGAGCGACACTCTTGCTCTGTCGATAAATCAACCCGCTTTATCTTAACATCTGCAAATAAACTCTCTCTGATCTCCCCTATCAAAAGAAAACAATTTAGTTTTATTGCTTCATTTCTCTCTCCCTCCCTCCCTTCCTCTTGGAAGCTTCGATTATAAGCGCTGTTATTAATAAAGCGAGCGAGGCGAGCCTTAATCGCCTACAATCGGTAGGGGAGGGGCGGCGGAAGAGAGAAGCCACCGTCAGACTCCCGCCAGAGACTCTCTGTCGCCACAAGGGGGCACTCGAGACTTTCCTTTGAGGCACTAGCGATCCTTTTTCAGGGAAAGACTTTCACCAGCCTACAACACTTTCCTGCTTGGCTTGGTTTGGTTTTGGCGCTCAGCCAAGGTTCTCTAGGGGCTGTCCAGATCCAAAACCAACCTCTGCTAATCAGATCCCCCCCCCCTCTGTGTCTTTCCCACTCCCAATCACACGCAAGAAAGAGCAAATCAGAAACACTGAAGTTGAATCCATTGACATAGACTGTACAAAATATATCTGTAATAGAGTTGTCAGAGCCTGGAACGCCCTACTTGATTCAGTTGTCACAACTACAATTTTTTTACAGTTTCAGTCACAAATTGACTTCTGTGGACCTTTCTTCATACTTAAGTGGTCAGTAGAGGGGTGTGTGCATAAGTGCACTAACATGCTTCCTTGTCATTGTATTTTATTCTTTTATTCTTGTTCTCGTTTTTGTTTGACAAATTCCAATAAACAAACAAACATAGCCATTCGATGGATCCATGAACCAGCCATCTGACCACCAGACAAAGCAGGAACCAATCTGCTTTTAAGGAAAAGGGCCAAGGATGGAAAAACAGTGAATATCGTTTTGGAGGATTACAAAGATAAGAATATTTTGTTGGTAATGAGGCAGTCAGGGGTTTATTTTGGTTGCCTCTTTCATTGCTTAGAACCACAGATGACTGAAAAGCACAGTGTCTGCCTGTGTTAATATACTCCCAAGGTGTTGAGTCATTTGATGGAGCAGGTAAAATTGCCCTTGATGAAATATTTACCTCATGTTTGTCCTTCTTCCAGTGGCTGTGATACAAACAAACTAACATTGATTTTGGCATGAGATTTATCCCTGGAATAAATCTAATCTCATTTTTAAAGGTGGTTTTGGGATTGTAGTTGTAGTTCCAACAAGTGTGATCTGCTACAGAATATTGTGAATTAAAGCATTCCCCTTTTCCAATGTGTTTCACTCAATTCCTTACCCATTTTTCCATTCCTTTCTTGAATAATCTGAATGCTGTTTTACTGATACTGCCAGTTCTGAACGCTTTTTTGAGAGCAAATGTTTCCCTTTCCATTCTTTAGCTAACATTTTTTTGTATTCTGACAAATCTTTAGTTTCTCCTGAGTTGGCTGTTACCACGGATTGGGCTCTTTGGAGATATCAGGAGTTCTACTTTGTAAGGTTACCGTAATTATTACTATGATGATAGATATGAGGTGTAGAACATACAGTGCAAGTATAATACCTGGAATAGAAAAATACTCTGTTTTCCATCACATTTACTTTGTGAAATATAGTGACTTATCTTGTTCTATGCCATTTCTTTCTAGATGTGAATGGCTGAATACAAGGCTTAGATTTGGGGCTTCCTTTCTGTCACAGCAATTATTTACTATTACTATTACTAACCATGAGGGGGCACTACTGGATAAGAAGAGATGCTAAAAAGCAATATAAAATTTAAGACAATTTAATGCAACAAAATGCAGTTCTGTCTCTTGATATCATTTACATTGAAATCTGACTGTTTTCCAAAACATTTTCCTCTCTCTCATCGTTTTTGTTGCTCTTCTCAATTTTCAGAGTGTATCTCAAAAAACACAAATTGGAATGGGGTAATGGAAGTTAGGGCACCCGTTGACTTAATCAAACATATGCTTCGAGATTAATATGATTACAGAACATGCTTGATTAGCACAATTAATTTTGTAATACTACAGCACAATTATTTAACCATAATTTTTTTATTACCTGCCAGAACATCCAAACCTGAAATTCAATTATATATTTTTATTAAATTTTATTACAACAAACAAAAAAAACTTAAAGAAAAAATGCCCAACACCAATAAGCGCTCAAGCAGTAGTGGTATTAGGGTGGAAGGATAGCAATAAATGGACAATCCAGAATTGGTACTGGTACATGGTGGACCACATCCACTTCGAAATTATGGAAATAAGATTAAACCATTTTGATGAAAACAAATTGGAGAAGCTGATGGTACGGTGGAATAAGGTGAAAAATTATATCTTAAGTAGAATTTATGACGACAATGTGAAAAATAAATTCCAATCACTTTTTGTATGTAAAGAAATGTAAACCAGAGCCAAGGAAGAAATTGAAACTTATTGCAAATAATTTAACCCCCTAAATGGTGGTGGGGTTTTATTGGTGCCAAACCTGAAATTCAAAGATCTTAGAAGGACCCTGTGATTTCCCAAAGTCAGTTTATAAAGTTGAAAGAAACCTTATACATAATTGAATTTTTATTAGTCTTACTTATATGCCACCCAACTATTAAAGGACTCTGAGAATATATTCCTTACACCCTATGTGGGATATATAATGCAGAGTGTAGCTCCCACATTTCCCACTCACTGTTCCCCATAGCTCTATAGGTACTGCTTACAGTCATCTAGTGACACTTGCCTTCTGGCATCTTGTACCTCAGAAGTCTCTCCTAATATTTAGCCAACCTTGTGTTCTCTGCACATCCATCTATTAATTTCAATTCTGCTTTGTAGAGGAACAGAACAACTCCTCCGCATGTCTCATAAACTTCCAGATAATTGAATACTGTTGCCATGCTGCCCCTTAATCTTTTCCCCTTTATTTCAACAGATCCTTATTAAACTTTGTTTATCTTGATCATATCATATCTTGCCAATATGATGCATCCAGTAATTGAGATGTAGTCAGACAAATACAAAACAGATTTTAATTACTTGTTACAAGTAAGAAGAAATGTTTTCCTTAAAATAACAATCTGTATTTTATTTAAGAATTAATTTATTTATATGGATATGCCTCAATGAATGTTTTTTGGCTGTCTTGAGCAGCCAACCTGCCTGCCTGCCTTTCTCCTCCACTTTTTGAGTAAAGGACATAAAAGACAGCCCTTCCCAGTAAAAGATGAACTATGGATACTTATCTCCAGAGAAAAACACAAATATGTCAAAATGCCAACATTATGTCAAATGATTATGCCAAGACAGAAATCCAATGTCCTGATGTCTAATATAAATTGCATTTGCATTATGACACATATTTTGTTTCTGTTTTCACCCATAGAAGCTTCTGATATGACCCCAGTTAAAAATACTGGATATAGGAGATGGCTATACATTAAGTTTTTCCTGCAAAACTATCTCAGCAGATAGATACCAAAACATCAGGCAAGGATGGAAACAAAATTGAATTCTAGATGCAAACTTTTAAAAGGAAAGGTTGTGTGCCTCTTGCCTTTGAAAAGGTCAGATCATCACAAATACAAGTGTATACACATGCACAGTCTGTAAGGAGGTTACTTCTTGAATGCTAGTTCTTCATGGAATAAAGGGCTACATGTTTCAGATCACATGTAATTATTCTTCAAGGGCACTTAAACATCTGCGCTATTCATTTGTTCCAGACTTCATTCATAAGCAGTTAACCAATGCAAACCTTCAGAAGTACATTTTGAGACGTCCATTAGGATTCGTTTGCTGGGACATTTGTAAATGACTGCAGCCTAAGTCCTTTTACTAATATTCATATATTTCAGTGAAAATAAAATAGGTGACCAAATGGTATTTTTAATATTACTGCAGTTACAATGTATTAACATATAATCACACTTGTACTGTTTGGTTTGGTTTATTTTTCTTTTTTGCTTTAGCTTTGTTTTGATCTTCAGTATACTCAAGTATGAATCTTTAGGACAGGTGACAGTCATGTTCTTGTAACCACATTTATTCTTCAGCCCACTCAATGACAGCTGAGATCAATTGTGGCATTGTGATGGAGCCAAGAGATACTGCAGGTTTTAATTGTCTAGAAGAGTTTTCTAACTCACCCACTAAGAGGTGTGGATTTCAACTCTCAGAATTTCCCAACTAGAATGCTGGCTGGGGAATTCTGGGAGTTAAAGTCCACAGCTTTGAAAGTGACTGAAGTTAAGAAATACTAGTCCAGAAACATACATATCACAGATATAAATAGGATATGGGTGAGTCTCTTGGAGCAGGTGCAAAATTAACAGGCCTAACGTTTTTAGAAGCATTTCAGAAGGCCATTTTGTGCAGGCTTTAACTGTGACTTGTTGTTTTATTGTACCATACCATATTGTTTTATGGTATGACTGGCCTCCCCTCCTAAATTCTTCAAAGATATTGTGAAAAAGTCATTAGAGATGGGCCATAGATACACAAAACAGTTTTGTTCATATTGTACATTATCTTTCCATCTCCTTACCTACATAATAAATTACACACAGTACTTATATATTTGAGGGCTTTCAAGTAACACCTCATGACCCACCCCTTATTTATCATAAGCATAAAAAGTTATGAGAATTGTATAAATATATATACAAGAAAAAAAGTTTCACTGTAGGTTGTATTTCAACACAGGATACCTTTTATATATATAAAAATGATATTTAGTATTTTATAATTCTATAGAAATTTGTGGTGGTTCCGCCAGTTAAGATTTGCACAATTTTCATAAACAGAAAAAAGAACTGATGTGATAGATTGGTGTCTTTTCTAGACACAGCACAAGAGTGAAGACACTGAACGAATGCGCACTAGTCCGTGGCTATATCCATTCCTATTCCATCAAGAATATCACTGCTTTTTAGTACGTTAAAACTGTCTCTCCTGGATGGGGTTTTCTAGAACAAACGTTGGGGAATGTGCCGTAGATATTATTCAACCAACTTTGCAAAATTCACCTCTAAAATTTATTTTTTTCATCAAATGTGTTTTCTCAGTGTCCTGTAGAACAGTGTTTCCCAACTTTGGCAACTTGAAGATATCTGGACTTCAACTCCCAGAATTCCCCAGCCAGCATTCGCTGGCTGGGGAATTCTGGGAGTTGAAGTCCAAATATCTTCAAGTTGCCAAGGTTGGGAAACACTGCTGTAGAAGAAAGCCTTCCCCTTTTATTTATTCTATTTTTTTATTTTTTTTATTTATTATTTATTCTAATCACTGCCTAGTGGGAAAAAACACCTATTAATCACCCCAAATCTCTCCATCTTTCCCTTTTCACTGGTGAAAGAACTTTGGGAATTACCTCGATAGAAGGTTTGGGGAACCATTCCTTTAACCTTTCTGCACCCCTTCTTTTCTACTGCAAATGCCATATATAAAGGTATGCAAGTTTTAAATATGGCAGAGTCCCTTTGTGCTTATCTGTGGCCATACAATAGACTTAACTTGATTTGATCTGCTTTCAGAGGCTCTGGCATTGATCCTAAAATCTCTCCCTTCCCCTGAGGCTCCCACAGACAGGTGGGTTTAAAAGTAGGAAAAGAGGTCTGCCTGTTTTATGCAATCACCACCAGAGCCTATTTAGCATGTAACAATATCAACCCTTTCTGTGGGTTTTTTTTTTTCAAAATGCCAATTTGACATTTACTAAATCTCAAGCCATTATAAGATGATGAATATTTCAGGCCTTGAAAGAGAGAATTTCTCATTCACAATCTGAATCTGAAGTTTATGTCTTATGTACTGCATTCAATATTCCATTTGGGGAAAGTAGATGTTTTAAGTATTTAAGAATCATCTCTAACTGGAGTGGATTATTATTAGACTGCACCAGTGTGTGGATTACCCCCCAAAAAAGATATCAAACAAATAGTTTTTTTTTCTCTAGCCGCTTCTTCCAAGAATGTCAAATCTATGGCTGCAGACCTACTTGAGTAATATACAACAACCTTCCAGAATGCAGAGTTTATATTTTTATATAACCTTTTAAGCCATTGAAATATTTGATAGCTTTCATAGACTTCTTGACCAAAAGCATAACTGGGGGAGGTTGTGAAAATAGCATGCTCCTTTTTGCAAGCAATTACAATTGCAGTGAATAATGTATTTGGGTAGTTTACTCCTTTTTGTTCAGGGATTATTTTTTGTGGAAACTTAAGGTCATTCATGTTACACGGAGAAAAATGCATAATTGAAGCGTTGTACAATTCATTTCATAATGCACTAGTATCATCATAATTTGATATAGTAGTATCTCACATTCTATTATATTACTGAGTATACAGTATATCAGTAATATAATGGAACAAAAATACATTATACAGTATTTCTAGAACAAAAATGAATTAAAAAATAATGGACAGGCAATAATTCATCATAATTTAGTTTACACTAAAAGTGGGAGAATTAGCCAAGATCTTATTTGTAATTGCAATTTAATCCAAATAGTTGATTTAATTCTATTTGTTTTTGTTTTTCTATGAGGATTCTGTTCAAGCCATTAAAAATATGTGAGTGCATTGAATAGTTAAATTTGAAACCACCTTATTTATGCATTAATGTGAAAACAAGGACATTCTTTATTTACAGTTTCTACCTTGAGCATGGACTCAAAGTGGATGGAAAATCACAGAGACTCCATACTACTTAGGCTTACTCTGATATATTCCTTTTAGCGAGTTAAAGGCTTTTTCTTTTGTGTTTCAGCAGAATGACAGTAACTGGAACATTTTTGGAATAAATGGTGTATTATGTTTTCAGATTAACTTTATGCATGCAGAATTGCTGAAGATGCATAGTGTCAACAAGAGTGAGAAAAATGCACACATTCATAACCCTCTATTTAAAATACATCCTTTTTGTATGTTGAAAAAGTTTTGATTTTAATTCTACAGTAATGTTCACCATTTCTAAAACCATGCCACGCTTCATTGCAGGTTTGCCTATCTTTTCTCATATCTTTCTTCTTTCCTTTGCCTTTTCAATATGGAAAGACTATTTGGAAATGAGTCACGTAGCCCTCTCACAAAGAGGGCCATGTCAAACAGGTGTGCAAGTTGTGTGCTTCACAAAAGCACCATGCCAGCCATGACTGATGTGCGTGTATGTCAAATGATGGGGATGGTTGTAGCCCAGTGCTACATTGCAAGGCACTGGATTGTGGATTACCTCTTTGTTTGATTCTCTATTCTACTATAAAAGAAAAAGGAGAACAAAGTGCTGGGAAGCTGCAGATACCTTATGACATGGTTTGATAATGTGGTGACAAAAATCAATTTGCAGAAAGGCATCTCACCAGTAAGCAGTGGTCCTGGATCCTATTTTTTAATTTAAATGATAATGAACATCAACAAGAAATATTAAACCTTAGGCAAAGCACAAACACCCCTACCATATGTAGCTGAGGGATTGCATTAAGACCCTAGGTTAAGACAGTATATCTGTAAATGTATCCTGAACACAAACATTTTTTTGATCCTCTTGATACAATTAGCAATAACGGTTTGGCCATGTAGGATACCCCCCCACACACACACAAATGATGGTGCTCTTTGAATTATGTACTAGTAATAACTCAGCTGGGTATCTATCCTTCCTACCACAAAGGTTAGTCATATTAGATTTGGCTTCAATTACCTACCAATGAAAAAAGCTTGCAAAAGACTACAGATAATCCTTGAGTTCTTGCAAATTTATAGCAGCACTGAAAAAAGTGACCCACCAATTTTCACATGTATAACCATTGTAGCATCTCCATGTCATGTGATCAAACTTTGGGTGCTTGGGAACTGTCATGCATTTACAATGGCTGTAGCATCTCAGGGTCCTCGGCTTGTCATTTGCAACCTCCCAGAGAGTTTCTGACAAGCAAAATCAATGGGGGAAGCGATCATATGACCCACTTAACAATTGCAGTGATTTCTTAACACTAGGATAAAAAGATAATAAAATGGGTCATGGTCCAATTAACAACTGCCTTGCTTAGCAACTGAAATTTGGAAGTATATGGTCATAAGTCAGGGACTAGTGCACACATCTGACAGATGAGTCCATCATCTCTAGAGGTCAGCAGAATCTTGAGAAATGGTGTGGGTAGAACGGTAGCATTTCCCAAAATATGAACCAGGAACTGATATCTCCCTTCACCCTACAAAATTAGCAGGATTCAGTGAAGAATCCACTCTGAATTCTTTACTGAAGCCTCCTAATTTTGTAGGGTGAAAGGAGCCCCTGAAATCCTCCTTTTCAAAGCTCAAACAACTTCACAACTAGTCAGGAACCAAAACAATATTTTGCCTTTCTAAACATATGTAGTTCCAATCCTCACCTCTGTATTTTCACTTCTGTCTTGACATGAACCAAGACATACATTGAAAGGCCAGAAACAGTACATCCCAAAGTAAAGAAACTCCTATCGGCCTTTGGGAAGCATATTGAGGCCACCTACTTCTCTTTTAAGACAACTTTTAAGCAGCTTTAAGATGCATCTCATTTTAGAGCCTACAACTTATGTCTGTTAAATGTCTGTAAAACATTTGCTGTAAACATCTATAAGATGTAAAGATGTATAAAATGTCTCCTTTTGCCTTTTAAAAAAATGAAAACAAGGGGGATCCAATTTTTGATCTCACTCAATTTTGAATATTATAAGAATTGCTATTGGACTCTGGTTTTTAATTTCCATCCCTTGAGATGTATAAAAGAATGTGAGGTAAACTTCACCACAAAGCATGTTCCTCTACTTCAGAAGTCTCCAAACTTGGTAACTATTTAAGACATGTGGACTTCAACTCCCAGAATTCTCCAGCCAGCTATGAGTTGAAGTCTACAAGTATTAAAGTTGTCAGGTTTGGGGACCCCTTCTCTAGTAGTCCATTCCTTTAATTGGTAGCTAACTCGCTGAAAGAAAACAGAGAACAAATACAAACTCTACACCTATCAGTACATGTAACAATAGCTGGATCCCCTTGGATGTGAATACTGGAAATGCAGTATTTTGAGTTGACTACCTCAAAATCCAGAAAGGCATAAGAACTGAAATACTGTAGTTACATTGAACATCAACAGAAACAATACCAGAAATATCTGAATTAGTTACATGAGGCTTCTGTCTCCTGGTGGTTCCACTATAAACACTCTTTATACCAATTCCTCTGGATAACTCATCATAATCCTGGATGCAGATATTTTCATATTCATACAGGTTTACCTAAGGAACACACTGCAAAGGATTCTTCTCAGATTTAAGAAACCTTATATTTTATTTATTTTGCTTATTTTTGGTTTTTACACAAATACAAAAGACTAAAACGAATATTGTTCACATTTGTCATTTACAGATCATAAGCCATTTTAATTATGACAACAGTGATAGTGCTTTATCTCATTAAGACAAGAATGTGATGCCAATCTCCTAAACACTGTGTTTTGTGTCCCTTCAATGCTTGTCTAGTAGAAACTGGAAGAGGCTTCTGCAGGTGAGTTGCCGGTGTGCACCAACCTTTTTCACTGCTTTCAGTAGCTGACCAGAAATGTCATCTTCTAGCCCTCTGGAGCTACTCCTCAAAGAGGTCTTCTAAGCAAGGCAAGCAGAGCAACTTCCCTGTTTCAAGATTGTTTCACAGATCTAAATTGATTCAATCAAATCATTTTTGAATCTAACCACCCCACCAATCCTAATAGTGTAGTTCTTAACATCTGTCCTAAGCAGAGAGTTCCACTTGGTTTTGCCTTGCACTCACTCAGTTCTCAAAACAAGGCTATCAATGCAGCAGGTGATTTTGTTTATCAATTAGCTTCTTGAAGAGATGCTAAAAGGAGATGATTGATTCCAGATGATCCAACTGGCTTCTGTGCCTAAGGGAAGATAAGAATTGGGATCCCCCCATTCCTATGCAACAGTACGCCCCATTGGCTCTCTTGCACAAACCTATGAAATAAATTAAAAGTTGAGATGATCTTGTATGACTTCCATTTTTAGACTGTCATTGATATTACTTTTCTCTCCCGAGTTAACTTTTCATTCCCCTGAATAATGTGAATATAGGGAAATCTACCAAATTTCAATTTACGATAATAGGCTCCTCAAGGAATGGATCAATTTTCTGCACCAATTAATGTCATCTAGTTTATAGTTTTATTAGGCAAACAATGTAAATATCAAAATTTCAACCATGTGGATAATGATATTGTATGTACATGATAAAATGGATGCAAATGATGTATTTGATGTCATTTCTGTCATGATGTCATTACACAAAGGACATAAACTATGGTCATCGCATCATGTTGCCATCACGTGACGTTTTGTGACATTATTTGCGGAGTTGGGGTAGGTGTGACCGGAGGGTGATGCCTCCTGCTCATGGGCTGCCAGTTTGATACCCCTGACACAAACTGTTTCATATCAAATGAGGTAATTGGTGTAATTATATCATTATACAAATTGCTGCAGGTGAGAACCAACCCAGGTTAACAAACATTCACTAATCATCAACATGCCCTCCCTCCAATTGGTCTATTAAAACAGTTCACTGTACATCAAGAACTTCACACTACAGTGGATTCTGCCCAGCAGCTAAAGGAAAGTTTTCTTCCATATTGAGGAAGCCATCCAATTGGATTCCAGCTTCAATAGCAAGCCAAGGGAAACATACGTTGCTTCAGGATTGGAAATCCAAGGCAATCCAATCATACAGGAGTCTTGAATAGCTGAAGAAAGCATTTGAAATGGAGTCGGAGGGCAGGATGGCTTTTGTCAAGCTTGTTAGCTGTCAGTTGTGGCCTTACCTAACCCAGGACTCTTTGAAAACAGCTACTTCTTACCTTGATGTTAAACATCATCATCATCATCATCATCATCATCATCATCATTATCATTATTTATGCCTGTGAAGATCACCCCAAACCTTCAACCGATGCAACTGTTTCTGTGCACATTTCCACTCATCATATTGTTATGTAACACTGCTGTTACAGCTATACTAAATGGGATGAATTTCCAAGTGTAATTCAAAGTGTGGTGATTATCAATAAAGTCCTATACATCTTGGGACCTGAGAATATTCCATTCCACCTGAACCCATGTGAATGAGGTCCTCCCATATAAAGACATAATCAAGAACTAAAATTAATTTGAGGGAAAACTGCATCATTCTGAATGAGTGCAACCCAAGAAAATTTTATATTCTGCTAGAGAGGCTGAATGGATGGTTTAGTGCAAGATGGGATAGTGTAATAAAGGTGGTCTGTTCAGATGGCCAGAAATGAATGAGAATAGTGATTAGTTAGGGTCTGCTTAGAAAATGGTTTGTTTGCCATAAATAAGTGCTTTAAGTGTATGTCTATTTATACACATAGATAGCAAAGGAATCACTATTAATTTAAAAGCATGACTGGTTTTATTATGAAGATTCAGAAATTGATGGAGGATGTTATCATTCATGGCCTGGGACCAGGTTATCTGAGAGACCACTTCTTGCAGTTTACACCTACCCAACCTACTAGAGTGGGGATGCAGGGAATGTTGTGGGTCCAACAAACATGTCCAGTGAGGTACTAATACTACTCTATAAAGCTTTAGTAAGACCCCACCTAGAATACTGCATCCAGTTTTGGACCCCTCACTACAAAAAAGATGTTGAGACTCTAGAAAAAATGAGGGAGAAGACTAACCAGGATGATTAGGGGACTGGAGATGAACACGTATGAAGAACGCTTACAGGAACTGAGCATGGCTTGTCTAGTGAAGAGAAGGACCAGGGGAGACATGATAGCAGTACAGTGATACCTCATCTTACAAACCCCTCGTCATACAAACTTTTCGAGATACAAACCCGGGGTTTAAGATTTTTTTGCCTCTTCTTACAAACTATTTTCACCTTACAAACCCACCCACTGGGATGACTCACCTCCGGACTGTCGTTGCCAGCGAGGCACCCATTTTTGCACTGCTGGGATTCCCCTGAAGCTCCTCTCCATGGGAAACCCCACCTCCGGACTTCCATTGACAGCGAAGCACTTGTTTTTGCGATGCTGGAATTCCCCTGCTGGGAATTCCCCTGCAGCATTGCAAAAACACAGAAATCCAAAGATGGGGTTCCCTATGGAGGGGAACCTCAAGGGAATCCCAGCAGTGCAAAAACGGGCGCTTTGGCTGGCAAAAGGGGTGGATTTTGGGTTGCACGCATTAATTGCTTTTCCATTGATTCCTATGGGAAACATTGTTTCGTCTTACAAACTTTTCACTTTAAGAACCTTGTCCTGGAACCAATTAAGTTTGTAAGACAAGGTATCACTGTATTACAATATTTGAGGGGATGCCACAGAGTGGAAGGGATCAAGCTATTTTCCAAGGCACCCGAAGGCCAGATAAAGAATAATGGATGGAAACTGACCAAGGAGAGATTCAACCTAGAAATAAGGAGAAATTTTCTGACAGTGAAAACAATCAACTAGTGGAACAGCTTGCCTTCGGAAGTTGTGGGAGCGTCATCACTAGAAGCTTTCAATAAGAGATTGCACTGCCATTTTGTCAGAAATGGTATAGGACAGTGATGGTGAACCTATGGCACGGGTCCACAGGTGGCACACAGAGCCATATCTGCTGGCACCCGAGCTGTTGTCCTACCTCAGTTCCAACATGCGCCAGCCAGCTGATTTTTGGCTGACACTGAGATCCTGAGAGGGCATTTTTGGCTACCAGAGAGCCTCTGGGGGTATGGGGGAGGGTACTTTTACCCTCCCCTGGCCCCAGGAAAGCCTTTGGAGCCTCGGGAGAGTGAAACATGAGCCTTTTGGGCCCACTAAAAGTTTGGAAACAGGCTGTTTCTGACCTCCAGAGAGCCTCCAGGGGGCAGAGGAAGCTGGTTTTGCCCTCCCCATGCACTGAATTATGGGCATGGGCACTCACACATGAGCAATAGCGCACAGACACGCTATTTTGGCGCCCGAGGAAAAAAAGGTTCACCATCACTGGTATAGGGTCTCCTGTTTGGGAGGAGGTGGACTAGATAACCCACAAGGTCCCTTCCAACTCTGTTACTTTGTAATCTAATCTGCATTTTGTTGTTACAATATTTTATCAATCCATGATAAACTTGAAATGATTTCCCTAGATACGAAATTGATATTGAGAATGCAACTTTGTCTGCACAAATATGATCTGTGAATCAATACTGATACTTCAAAAATTAAATCCTAGTGGTATCTGTAGGGGTGGAGTTTAAGCAGGTAAGATAGCAGTCACAGCATCACAATTGAAGCAAAGGTTGTGCCATTGAAGAACAGAGAAAATAATTCAGGCTTCTGTCTCAATGCTGTGACTGTCACTGTATCTGTTTTGACTGCCAATGGCACCAGCTTTTTCAAGCTAAATTATGCAAGCAATGAAAGAATCTGATCTTCACAACAATTTAATTCCTGGGGTGTGTGTATTATCCTCTCCCCCACCCCAGGCATCTCAATAGCAAGCAGAATAAAATATGTTCCGGAAGAGAATGTATCTCAATTGCACAAGCATTCTTCATGCCTACCTCTGCATCCATAGTATTTCATAGTACTTTGAGCCATTAAAAATTATAACACTTGCCTGATAAAGTGCTTTAATTTCGATAGCACTTTCAGAGTCATTCAGCAGTTAATACTCCTCTTCAGATGCCCTTATTGCTTTTACGAGCTCTTTCAGTTTCTCAGTTACCAGGAACTACCTGAAGTACACTTGGTGAGCTTTGGGTTCTTGTCCCTTTCACACTGACGCATGTAATAAGTGCAAAGTAGAGAGAGATGGACACTGCACTTGGAAAAGGTCACGCTGGGACGTATTCATCCTGAGAAGCAGGAGATAAAGGCATCTTTCCCAGTCTGGCCCATTTCTTTCTCTTCCCTATAAAGTAAAAAATTGTAATTTAAATCTTTCTATATCTCTCTTTTTTCTTCATAAGTAATGTTAATCATTGTACTTGGGTGAATTACTCAGTATAAAAAAGTTAATAGCAGTTAATCCATTTTTAGGATAGAAAAAGATAACCTCTCTGCTTTCTTTGAATTGTCCTGCATGTGCAGAGATACCAACTCAATCTGTTTGGTTCACCTAGCAAAGTGAAGGACACTTTCCTGCTTTGCTTTCCTTCCTTGACCTCTCTCTTTTTTTTTTCACACATTTGCAATTACTAAATGGTAGGATGAATATCCCCCTGCGACTACTTTGAAAGAGTTACGGGGAATCTCTGCCTGCTTGAAAGGCTGGTGGCTGGTGACTCACCCTTGTCTTCTTTTCATGCTTCTGACCCTGTACAGCAATGTTGAGGCTGATGGTATCAGGCGACAATAGCTTTTCTGACATTATATTCCCCTTCCAAGGTCAATGCTCTCTCTCCTCCTCCTTGGAGATAGAAGTCCAATGAATGAATTGCCCTGGGGATTCTATCCTGAGGACCTCAGAGCTACAGCTACGTGGCTCAGCAGACTTTTCTAATCCAGGAGAAATCAAACCTGGTATTACTGAATGGAAGATGGATTGCTTCTTTTGTTAAATTGCGAACAAAATTGCAGAAAAGCATTGCTGGTTAGTTGAAAAAACAATTACTGCATGATAATAGATCTAAATGGGCATATGTGGCAGACTTTGATCTTAAAGAAGACACCATATAGTACCTTTTGAATGCAAAAACTGTAACACATTCTGGTCACAAATGCCAGAATTAGTTTTGGCCAAAATTAGTTTAAGCTTTGCATTTAGAACATTATGTCAATATCAATCATATTTATTACTTTGGTTTCCTATTCTATAATGACGTAATGGTAAATCTATGGCACACGTGCCAGAGGTGGCATGCAGAGCCCTTTCTGTGGGCACATGCACCATTGCCAGCTACTCTTCTGGATTTTGTCACGCATGTACACTGGCCAGCAGCTCTCTTTTGTGCCAGAACCCGGAAGAAAGGGGTGGAAAACAAACAATTCCACTTCCTGAGTTCTACTTTCACCCAGGCTAGCTTTAAGGGGGAGTTTTCTTCAGCAAAAGTTAGACAAATTTCACCCAGATCGATAGAATATGCACAATGGAACTTGGAGAAGCAGCTGCCATGCATACCGTCCAGCTGTTCTCTTCCGAGCTTCAGATTGTATGCGCTTCAGTTTCGGCACTTGGTGCCAAAAAGGTTAGCCATCACTGCTATAGTGCATCATTCTGAAATGCAGAAATCTGATGTTTGGCGATTTATTACAGAATAGCAAAGTTATGGAGCTGTTTTCTGCAATACGGGCCCACAGAGTTCAAGGAATAAACCAACTGGTAACCGAATTGCTGGTCTGCCTAGTAGGTTGAGCCAACACTACCTTTTAACCTAAGAGTCACATCTTCCTGTGCCATGATATTGTCCTGGTTGCCAAAGTTCACTTGTTTTTTTTGCTGATTTTGAGTCTTCTATTTCCTTTCCTAGCACTAACCTGATCTCACATCTGTGACCTGCCAATCATAGAGCTTTCTGGGCATGTGCGTACCAAAAGTATCCTTCATAATATTATTGGTGTGTACAGGCTCCCTCAGCACTACAAGAAATAATTCATGAAGGGGTGGGTAGGTTTCCGTATAATTTGAAAATACAAATGAAGATGTACTAAATGTGGACCAAATCATTTTAAATAACAAAGCTAATTGTTTTGCTTCCTACAGTTCTCCAGAAAGTCTTTAAAAGATTTTTTTAATCCTGTATGGCTATGTATTTATTATTATACAATAAGGCATATAAGGCAAATCTGTGGATGATAAACCATGTGGAAAGATGGTCTACTTGGGTTTCTTCTGCTTATAATTTGGACTATCCCTGCCAAGATATAGGAGTTTCCAGATACAGTGATCCCTCTATTATCGCGAGGGTTCCGTTCCAAGACCCCTCGCGATAATCGGTTTTTAGCGATGTAGGGTTGCGGAAGTAAAAACACCATCTGCGCATGCGCGCCCTTTTTTTCTATGGCCGCGCATGCGTAGATGGTGGAGTTTGCGTTCCCCGCCGCCCACGCAAAGGGGAAACCCCGATTCGGCTCCTCGCTGCTGCTGCGCTACCGAGCAGATCAGCTGCTGGGCGGCCGAAGGAACCTTCCCTGGGTCTTCCCCCTCTTGCTGGCGGGCGGGCGAGCGGCGGGCATCAGCGAGGAGCCGGGGTTTCCCCTTTGCGTGGGTGGCCGGGAAGACCCAGGTTGGGGGTTCGGAGGGGCGCTGGGAAGCCCCCCAGGCCGGCTGCGACCTTTTAAAACAACCGCGCCGCTTCCCAGCTGAGTCCTGAAGCCAAACGCGGAAGTGGTGTTTTTTTTAATTAATATTTTTTTTAAATCGCGATATAGCGTTTCGCGAAGATCGAGATCGCGAAACTCGAGGGATCACTGTATATGCTGTTAGAAAAAACACTAATTCTGAAACCAGCAAAAAGATGCAATTTGAGGAATAAATTAAAGATGAAAAGCAGGGACAATTAAAGGGCAAGAAACTTATCCTCGACCCTTCATTTTTTCTTCTACAACAATTCTTCTTGTGCAAGCTTTTCCTACCAAGAAAGGGGCACCCAAGTTTTGGACTCTCCTTTCTGCTTCTTTTAAAATCCAACACTATTTTTAAACATACCATATATTACTCTCAAACAAAATGTTATCTAATGTGGAGAGTCTTTCTAAAGAAGAATTTGATCCTTTTTGCTAAAAATTCCATGTTTATTAATGCTCAACTCCAATGTCATTTTATGCCCATGTGCTTTATGGCTCATTATTACATCTGATTGTCTTCTCTGGATGCAAACATTAATAAAAGATGCAGTAGTTAGAATGCAATACTGCAGTCTAATTCTGCTGCCTGCTACCTGCCTGCCATTTGAAAGTTTGACATTTACCATGTCCAAACCATGGTAATGTAAGTGGTCCAATGTCTACTTGGATGTCCATGTGCCACCTCTATGTTGGTTGAGGCAGGCAGGATTCCCTTGGGTACCATTTGTTGGGAGTCAAGGGAAAGGGAGGGTTTTGCCTTCTTTTTCTGCTCAAGATCCCCATGATTCATGGGCCACTGTATAACACAGAATGCTGGACTCAATGGGCTTTGGCTTGATTCAGCATGGCTCTTCTTATGTTCTTATGTTACCAGCTCAAGGTTGACTCAGACTTCCATCCTTCCAAGGTCAGTAAAATGAGGATCCAGATTGTTGGCGCCAATATGCTGACTCTGTAAATCAATTAGAGAAGGCTGTAAAGCACTGTGAAGCAGTATATAAGTCTATGTGCTATGGTTATTGCTATTCAAATATTAAAGATGGCCAGAGAGTCTTTTGAATTAGAATGTTCTTGGAATCTTAGCTAGCATATCTTATATCCAATTTTTAATATATATCTTTCCTACTTTGTTGCAATAAAATCTATCAATATTTAAAAAAACAAATAAGAGAAGTACTATGATTACTATTACTCTGTCATAGTAACCTACAATGTCAGTTCCCTTGTTATTTGGGAATGATTTATACAGCTGCCATATAAAGCTCTCTTCCCCAATGTAGGATCTCATTTTTCTGATGATAAGTTTGCAAACTGTTAAAATGATAAATTTTTCATTTAATTGTGCAGAAAGATAATTACTTTTTTCAGGATTAAAGAACTGAATGTGTTGATCCAAAGTTAATCTCTATGTTTTAGCATTTGAGTATTATATTAGAGATATAAGTGTCAACAGATTGAGGTATTACAAGATGAAATTTACATTAAAGAAAATGAGTGGGAAAATGTAATATGGTCTTGCATGCAGTGTCTTCATCGTCATCATCATCATCATCATCATCATGATCTGCTTCTACAGCAGCGGGAGAAAATAGGCAGAATAAGGAATATGGATGAAATATATATGAAAAAGTTTCTTCCTTGCATTGGAAGATTTATCCTCATACTTTCTTACCAGCGTATTTATATAATTGTACAAAGAAAGGGAGAAAAGAAGAGAGGTTGGTTTTGAACGCAAGCTACCATGCTAGTTCCACAAAACTGAAGAGCAACAGTTTAGATGTAATAATTCCTATTCATTTCATTTCAATTCATTCATTCATTCATTCATTCATTCATTCATTCATTCATTCATTCAATCATTCATTCTCTGTCAGTTGGAAGAAAAAGAAATTTAAAAATTATAAAAATATACAATAATTAAAAATAGCACTGAAAAATGATCAAAGGCGAGTGTTTAGTATTGAGACTATATAGTTTACTCCAAGGTCAGCAATTCAAGCGGGAGAATGGAGACAGTTGATCGATTGAGCCATCTGACAGCGCCCTATAAAAAGAGAGCTGTCAACCTGGCTAGTTGCTGGATCTTACTCATTGCTGCAATTAAAAAGCTATTCTTTGAAACTATGTCTCAAGATTCTTCAGTCCCAGGACTCAAGAACTGGTGATGAGGGTGGAATACTGAAGAGAATTCCACGAAATGAGGTGAAGGAGATGCCAAAGATCCAGCCCGGAAAGAATAGAGAGTGGTAGCCATTTTATGCAGCAAAATTCAAACCGTTTTAGCTTGAGATATCAGCATTCCACCCAAAAACTCCTTTCAACCCAGTCAATGAAAACTGGAGTCCTACATGACCCCGTTCCACTACTTCCTAGAGGCCAATGACTTACAACGCTTGACTGACAACTGAAAGAGGGAAATGTTGCTTAGTTGCTGTGGACATGAGGTCTTTGACATAGCTGAGTCCCTATCAGAACCAACACCCGTAGAAATGGTTCTATTGCAGAACATGCTCCAAACATACTATACTCCCATGCCGATGAAGGTGGTCAGGTGGGATGAATTCCAGCAACGACTACAAAAGGATGGTGAGTTCTTAAACCAATACCTGGCAGCATTACAAAAATCAGCTGTGCACTGTGACCTCTGAGACCTTGACGATATATTATTGGATTAGCTAATATGCAGGATACAAGACATTCGATTGCAGAAGAGACTACTTGCCACATCCAATTTACCATATTTTTTGGTGTATGAGACTCATCTTTTTACCTCAAAAAAGTACATCAAAAATTGGGTGTGTCTTATACACTGAATGTTGCTGGGTGTTCAGAGCAGAGGGCGCTAGCTGCAGAATTCCCGAGCTTCTCTCCCCATGAGAGACTGGTGGGTATTGGCCGAGGAGTTCTCTCGGCAGGCCGAAAAGTGACTCGGGCGAGCGGCTGTGGCAGGGTCCGTGCAGGGGCCACCTCTCCCCGGCTGAGGTAGGTTCGCTCAGAGCACCCTCACTAAATCGCCATGCCCTCCCACAGGTGCCCTTGAAGGCAGAAGATTGAGGTGGGGGCTAATGGAGCCACACACCCCTCCCGCTGGATGATCAGGGCCACCCCCCCAGGTCTCCTCCTCTGACTGGATGCGCAGAGTGCTGAGGGGATGCCCACTTGCTTCTCCACAGCTGCCGCTGCATGCTCTGCCTCACCTGCCATGCAGCAAGCATTCTTCACGGGGTCCCTGCTGGCACCACCCCTGGTTTGGATGTGGGTGGCTAGTCGCCTCAGGCATCTGAACTAGGGGGGATGCCGGCAGGAACCCTGCGAGGAACACACACCACCGGGCAAGTGAGGCAGGGTGCACAACATCAGCTGCAGATAAGTGGGTGGGCATCCCCTCGGCGCTTGGCACATCCAACCAGAGGAAGAGGCCCACGGGGCGGCGCTGATCATCCAGTGGGAGCGGGCTCAGTTCCATCAGCCCCCACTCCAATCTCCCACCTTTGGGGACACCTTTGGAAGGGCACAGTGATTGGCGAAGGGCACTCCGAACGAAGCTGCCTCATTCCAAACAGCTGACATAGATAATTGGAAATAATTCATATACTTCTCAGTATAGAAAAGAAAATAATCAGGTATTGTGTTATTATTCATCAAGTGAACATCCATCAAAGTAATTGTACAATAATCCTCATTTATATAATGTACTCAAAGTACTTGGCTTTCATTGTGATTTTTATAATTTGCATGATGGTGTATGACAAATGTGGATTTACTAAATATTATGATGTGATCCTCTTGATAGTCTTGAACCCCAGCTCTTATCAGCCCTAGGCAGTAAGGCAATGATGAGGGATAAATATACTTTAATAACAAGTGGTGTCTGGTTATTCCTTGTATTTTATTGATATAATCTAAGAATTCAAGTGTTTGTAGATCTACATGGCAAATTTGAAATGAGAAAAATATTTTTCAACATATTCCATTTGGGGTAGGCTTTGGATTATACAGCAAACAGTGAAAATCTAGGTGTGTCTTATAGACCGGTGCATCTTATACACCAAAAAATGTAGTACATTGCAAATGGCATTGGATGAAGTGAGGGCCACATAAGCCTCTAATAAAGCTGTGGACTTCACTTCACTGTAAAAGCACTCAGACACCCCAGAAGGAGATAACAGCAGTCCATGACAATCAATGCCATGATAACCCTAAGGCCCCTGACAAAGAGAAGGTCTACAGAACAGAGCAGCGCCAAGGGATTGAAGCACAAAAACTAAGACTATGCTACGGTTACGAGGGTCAGCACCTACAAGTCACTTGCAATTTAGAGAGGCCATCTGTCACTGTTGCAGGAAAATGGGACACATTGCCAAGGTCTGATGAGCCAATTATCCACCCAGCAGACAGCCCATAGAAGCCACCTGAGATGACCTGAGACGAAGCCTGAGGCCAGAACCACTCAGAGCCAAGGCTAGCAAGTGCCAGAGTGGGGTGCCTGAAGTAGAATTCCTGGGTACAGAATTGATGGGTCCTTATACCCCACTAAGGATAAAGTGAGGGCAATTTGCGAAGCCTCTACTCCTACCAACAAAACTGAACTGCAGGCATTCTTAGGGATATTAAACTTTTGTAGTGTATCTCTTAAAAATAAAATCACCACTGCTAAGCACCTACATAAAAAGGTGCTGTCAAAAAAAGGGGCCCTTGGGTTCAGGGTCAGGCAGAGGCAGTTGCATTCAGGGCCGTGAAATGCCTACTGCCCAAGGACAGCTTCCTGTTGCAATTCAACAAAACCCTGCCTGTTATACTGGTGTGCAATGCCTCCACATTTGGGGTAAGGGCTGTCCTGCCAAATGGCCAGGAGACTGGTCACATATTTTTCCCGGACACTTTCCCATGCGGGATGCAACTATAGTCAACTTGAAAGTGAGGTGCTTGTTGCTGTAGCCAGAGTGAAGTGGTTTCATGAATATCTCTATGGCAGGGACTTTGAGCTGGTCACTGACCACAAGCCCTTGTTAGGACTTATTGCTGGAGACTGTCTCCCTTTCACCCTGGCTCACCAGATGGACAACTTTTCTCACTGCTTACTTCTATAGACTAATCCACCAGCCAGGCAAATCCATGGGGCATGATGATGCCCTCAGCCATAATTGTGTTGCTTGCTTCCTGAACTTGTGGACGACTCTACTCTGAATATCCTTATACTACTAATTACGGTCTGGACTCTGGCATAGCTATGTTGGCCAATATTGCTACCCAGCCAGCACAGGACTCAAT
Organism: Erythrolamprus reginae; assembly: GCF_031021105.1. Taxonomy (NCBI): domain Eukaryota; kingdom Metazoa; phylum Chordata; class Lepidosauria; order Squamata; family Dipsadidae; genus Erythrolamprus; species Erythrolamprus reginae. Next base: position 148,736,183 of record NC_091952.1, on the reverse strand, counting down.
GTTTTGAACAATTTTGAACTGGGTGTGGAAGGAATGGCCACAAAGCCTGGTTAAACCTGAATTCAGACCTTGCCAAACAGCACAAGATATTGGTGCAAGGGGGTTCCCTATTATGGGGAGACTGTATAATTGTTCCTCTGTCGCTATAAGAGGAGATTCTAAGGGCTTTGGAATGGTTAGGCTGAAGGTGTTGGCTCGGAGTTATGTGTGGTGCCCAAATATGGACAAACAAATAGAGGAATGGGTGGCCAGCTGAATGCCTTGCCTGAAGTCTATGGATGCACCTCTCAAAGCCCCAATACAGGAGTGGGAGAGACCAAGGGCACCTCGGACAAGAATCCATATCAATTTTGCAGGACCATTCCATTGCCAAACGTTCATGGTAGTGGCTGAAGCATACTCCAAATGGCTGGAGATTATACTAATGGGGTCAACCACTGCTGATGCAGTGATCCAGACATTCCATAGACTCTTTATGACCCATTTATTGCTGGATGTATTAGTCTCAGACAACGGGCTGCAATTCACAGCCACCAATTTGAGGGTTTCATAGCAGATCTAGGCATCTGACATGCACTGACTGCTCCTTTTCATTCAGCTAGTAATGGACAAGTTGAATGCATGGTCAGATCAGCCAAAGAGGCACTGGAGCACCTAGGCCCTGGTGACTGCCAAGCTAGAGTAGATAAATTACTCTTGGTACAACATATAAGTCCCAGTGCAGCCACCAGTAGAAACCCAGCCAAGCTACGGATGGACCAGCAGCTCCATTTGATATTAGACAGGCTACACCCAAATTATTCCAACCAGCAGAACAACCCTGTACAAAATGAACCAGATCATTCAAAATAAATGACCAATTATTTGCCAGGAACTTTACCGAGGGGTCCCTGTGGCTACCTGGGGAAATCACCCTCTACTTAGAATCTAATAACCTACTCTCAAACAAACAATTTGGATTCAGAAAGAAATTATCCTGCAACCTACAACTACTTCACTGCAAAAACATTTGGACTACCCACCTCGACCAAGGAAAATCCATTGATGCAATTTATATAGACTTTTGCAAAGCCTTCGACTCAGTGGTCCACAACAAACTACTCCTAAAACTCAAATCCTATGGCATCTCAGGACTCCTCCACAACTGGATTACTGCATTCCTGTCAAACAGGCAACAAATTGTCAAAATTGGTAGCGCCATCTCCATCCCCGTCCCTGTCATAAGTGGCATTCCCCAGGGAAGCGTACTAGGTCCTACTCTCTTCATTCTCTACATCAATGACCTCTGTGACCATATCGAAAGCAACTATGTTCTTTTTGCTGACGATGTGAAACTTTTCAACACCACTGACAACACACTCACTCTCCAAAAAGACCTGGACTTTGTTTCAGACTGGTCTAATACCTGGCAACTTCAAATATCAACCAACAAATGCTCTACCTTCCACATCGGCAAAAAGAATCCAAACCGCACATACGAACTGAATAAACAATCTCTCACTGCCAACCTACACTCAGTAAAAGACCTTAGAATACTAATATCAAATGACCTAAGTGCTAAAGCCCACTGCAACAATATTGCCAAAAAAGCTTCTAGAGTTGTTAACCTGATCCTACGCAGCTTCTGCTCAGGCAATCTCACACTACTCACAAGAGCCTACAAAACTTTTGCCAGACCCATCCTAGACTACTGCTCATCTGTCTGGAACCCATACCACATCTCAGACATTAACACCCTTGAAAATGTCCAAAGATATTTCACCAGAAAAGCCCTTCACTCCTCCACTCAAAACAGAATATCCTACGAGACTAGACATTCAATCCTGGGCCTAGAAAGCCTAGAACTACGGCGCCTAAAACACGATTTGAGTATTGCCCACAAGATCATATGCTGCAACGTCCTACCGGTCAATGATTGCTTCAGCTTCAGCCGCAACAACACAAGAGCACGTAACAGATTCAAACTTAATACGAACCACTCCAAACTTGACTGTAAAAAATATGATTTCAACAATCGAGTTATCAAAGCGTGGAACTCATTGCCGGACTCAATTGTGTCAACCCCTAACCCCCAACATTTCTCCCTTAGACTCTCCATGATTGACCTCTCCAGGTTCCTAAGAGGCCAGTAAGGGGCGTACATAAGTGCACTGGTGTGCCTTTCGTCCCCTGTCCAATTGTCTTTCCTTTCTCTCACTTATCATATATATTTTCTTTCTTTCCCATATCCTCTCCTCTAAGTTCACTTTACCCTTATATATATTACTACATGTCTATTTTTCTTCCTATGTATTTGTGTATTGGACAAATGAATAAATAAATAAATAAAAATAGTAGAAATCACCAATCCCAGTTCCTATGTAGTAGCTTTAGCAGATGGGAGAAAATCATGGTGGCACATAGATCAACCGTACAGCTACCAATCCACCAACACAGATGATCAAAATCCCCTTAATGATAAGTTCCCTACAGCTGACTCAAACCTAAGGGTGACGGAGCACCTACCTAATGATCTCAGGCTCCCATGATGTCACGACCTTGAACCGGTTGCAGTAGAATCCATGACTCTGCTGGAAGGCTTCCAGGAAGGTCCATGGGCAGAGCCATAGACAACAGACCCAAGCTCTCTGACCCAAGCCAACTCCCCTATTGAACCGTACAGGTCAACCAGGGTTCCTAAACGCGCCACCTACCTATGGGACTATGTATGCAAGTGGTTGGACTAAACCAAGAGGGGAGGGTTGTTAAGTATTGAGACTATATAGTTTACTCCAAGGTCCACAACTCAAGAGGAGAATGGAGACAGTTGATTGGTTGAGCCATCTGACAGCTCCTTATAAAAGAGAGAGCTGTCAGCCTGGTTACTTGCTGGATCTTACTTATTACTGCAATAAAGAGCTGTTCTTTGAAAGTGTCTCAAGCCTCTTCAGTCCCAGGACTCAACAATGCGCATATTCATTGCATACTTCTAGTGATTACAAATACCCAAGGAATCCCAAATCAGTCAAAATTATTTGGACTGATCTAAAAAACAACAACAGGAGATTTGATTTTTAATAGGGGCAATTAGAACCTTGTTTAAACCAGGTTAATGGCCTTTTAGGCTTCTCCCAGTGAATAGGAGTTCACTTTTTGAATAATAAGAATTATATGTCATGGGGTTGGGAAAGCATTAGGATTTGAGAGATGCTTAGGTGAGGCACGGCCAAAAAAAAGGTTGGAACCACTGCTCTATCCCTATGAAGCAATTCATTCTCCTTTTGCCTCTGTTACTGGAGCTATTGTGACTCTCTTTCAATGAAACAAGTAAGACTCGTTTTTGTTTCTGTCTTCTTATCCCATTTTTTCATCTGCTTCAAACTGAATCTACACACAAAATCCATCACCCAAGGAGGCTGTCTCATTTTCCCTGATGGATAAGTAACCATCAGTTAAGAGCATTTTGAACAGGATTAAATGCCTGGCCTCTGTCAGTAGTGATCCATTTTAAGCACACATGCCCAAGAAAAACTGATTTGATTTGCTGTAATTTAATGGTGAAGAAGTTGTTGCCTTGATTTCTGAATAAGGTTCAAGTATAAGCTGATTTCTTTATTCCCACCAACATTCCTGAAGCATTTACTGTTATATGAGTGTTTATTGTGCTGGCAACATGAAACACTATTCAAAGATGTTGTAATTGATGAGGTAGCTATATTAACAAAGACCCTCTTTGATTCTTTTTTTTATTTCAGTAAAATGTCAACTCTATTACTGGTATGTCAACTCCATTACTGCAACAAAATCATATCTATAATCACAAACCTTTTCAGTGCAACAAACCAAACGCTCACTTCAGTTGATTATGAGACATCAGCAATAGACAGAGGAGAGAATGCTCTACATGTTTCCCTCTATTGGCATGTTTCTTCTTGTGTCCTTTTCAGTACAACTATAAAGCTATTTTCCTTGTATTATACTATGAGTGCTCTAAGATAGTCACAAAGATTTAGTTTTGTTTGTGAACAGAGCAATAATGTTTTTCTTATTGTGCATATGTATAACAAATTGTGACACATTTTTCAATTGTTTAAGTGAATTTTTAAAAAGAAATTCATAGGCCATGATTAATCCATGAAAATTTTTGATGTATAATGTGTGTATGATACATTCAAAATTGTTTAAATCTGACTAACAGAGAGACATTTTAAAAAACTATTAAATACTACATGATAATCTTTTATGAGCCGGCTATAAAAGAAGTCTGTGAGACCGCCTTCTGCCGCATGAATCCCAGTGACCGGTTAGGTCCCACAGAGTTGGTCTTCTCTGGGTCCCGTAGACCAATGTTCCCTCTAATTTTTTTCGGTGTGGGCGGAAAAGTATAGTGCCTGATCGGCAGTCCCTTTGGGACTGGGCGGCATAGAAGTATAAATAAATGAATGAATGAATGAACGAACGAACGAACGAACGAACGAACGAACGAATGAACAAACGAACAAACAAACAAACAAACAAACAAACAAACAAACAAATAAACAAATAAATAAATAAACAAATAAGAAAAACATTCCTTTTTTAATTAAAAGAAATTAATAATAAAACAAAACCAAAATCTATTATTATTACTATCTTCTCCTCTTTTTCCATCCCTGTCTCCTCCCCCCTTCTCTGTGTGTGTGTTTCTGTGTGTGTGTGTGTGTGTGTGTGTGTGAACTCTTGAACCATTTCCAATAATAGGTGAGCTATTGGAAATGGTTCAAGAGTTCACACACACACACACACACACACACACACAAGGCTGGGGTTTTTTTTCTCTGTTATTATTTGGGTGCTTTTTTCCATATGCTTTAAATCAAGAGTCATTTCTCTCTCTTTCTCTCTCCCCCTCGTGCTCTCTCTCTCTCTCTTTCTCTCTTGTTTTCTTTCTCTCTCTATTGCTTTCTTTCTCTCTGACTCTTTCTATTTCTCTTGCTTTCTTTCTCTTCTCTCTCTTGCTAACTCTCTCTCCCCCCTTTCTCTCTCTCTCTCTTTCTCAATTACTTTCTCTCTCCCCCCCCTCTCTCTCTGTGTCAGCGAGGGGGCTGCGAGAGCGCTTTCTCCGAGCACTTCAGGAACGCCTGCCCTGCCTCTACTGCATCCCCCTTGCTGAAAGTCTGGGATGAAAGTGCTCCCAGTGAGGGGGCTGCGAGAGGGGCGGGGCGGACATTCCTGAAGCACGCGGAGAAAACCATTTCACAGCCCCTTCGTTGGGAGGATTTTTGCCTAGCCAGCCCCATCGCAGCTGTCCCTCTGTTCCAGCCCCGCCCTCCCAAAGAGTGGGGCTGCCACGTCCTGGCCAATTGCATCCCTCTTGCCAGGAACGCGGATGAGGACCAGGAGAAGCTGCAGCCACCACTGAGAGAGAAGTCTCGCCCAAGGCAGGAGGCGGCAGAGGAGGAGAGGGGGCGGATCGGGTGGGCGTGGGGCAGGGCCGAGAGGCCAGGAGCGTGAGGGGGCCGGACTCCGGAGGCACCATGGAGAGGCAGGGGCGGCCGCGGCTCCCTTCTACTGCCCGCGCCTCCCCTCCCGCCGCCCCCCATGGGCTGGCAGGGGATGGGGAGCGCATGCCCAAGGAAAAGGGTGCGTGGGGGGTATTTTGGAGCACGCATGCACGTGCGCAGCTTACGGGGAACAGTGCCGTCGACTAAACAATGCCATCTGACGGGACCCAGGGGAAGAGCCTTCTCTGTGGCGGCTCCGACCCTCTGGAATCAGTTCCCCCCGGAGATTAGAACTGCCCCCACCCTCCTTGCCTTTCGTAAACTCCTCAAAAGCCATCTCTGTCGTCAAGCTTGGGGGAACTGAGGCACTTTCCCCTTGCCTATGTAATCTCTGTGCATAATATGACTGTATGTATGTTTTATATACTGGGGTTTCTTTTTAGATTTTTATATGTATAATTGTTATTTTAGATTCTAATTATTAGATTTGTCATTATGTATTGTTTTTGTCGCTGTTGTGAGCCACCCCGAGTCTGCGGAGAGGGGCGGCATACAAATCTAATAAATAATAATAATAATAATAATAATAATAATAATAATAATAATAAACGAATATTATATATCTTTCCTTCACAAATTATATTTTGGGTAGTTAACACATTTCTACTATAACCAAACAATAGAAGTGTATGGCACAATATAATCAAGGTTCATTGCTGGGATAAGTAAGATCAGTAAGGGGCGAGTACAAGTGCACTAGAGTGCCTTCCGTCCCCTGTCCTATTGCTCTCCTATATCTCCTATACCTTTCTTCTATTCTTATATCTCTTCTTCTATTCTTTCATTGATATGTTCTATTACTATATCTTCTTTTCTATTCTTTCATAGATATATTTTACTATGAGTATCTCCTCTATAACCTTCATCATGTATTTTACTATGTGTATATATATATATATACCCACTAAAACTCTCATTGTGTATTGGACAAAATAAATAAATAAATAAAATAAAATAAAAATAATGAGATATGGATTGTGTTTACACAGTACATTACAATCAGAATCCTGGGCATCAACAAGCTCAAATGCAGCTGGAATGATGACTTGCATTTTTAGACTATTTGCAATAATCCCCACTCCACCTTTGGAATTAGATTGGTTTTTATATCATCCTGCTAATCTCTATTAGTACTATGTATAAACAGTTGGGATGACAATATACAAGCTAACAGTGAATGTTTGTATGTATTTAAGTAGTATAGCTTTAAGAGGCAGTGTTGCAATTTGCCATGAGAGAGAGTCAGAAAGCATGGTTTTCTCTCTTCTCTCTCTCTGTTCTTTCTGCTGATTCACTATGGCTGAAGTAGTAAGCTCTGTGTTATTCGATGGTAGTTTGATGTATGTGTAAGCTGGAATGTATGGCTGATATGTAAGACAAAGACAGGCTTGTAATATTATTATTGTATTGAGAGATATTGACTGATTTGAGTGTGTATGACCAGACTGTTTAACTTGACTGTGATATTTCCAAAGGTAAACACTAATTGAACTTTAATGTATCTGTTTTTTGTATGACTGAATAATTACTCATATCTCCTGGATATATGCTGGAATCCGACGTTTTCTTTGTGCATGTTCTTGATAACTGAAGGGTTGTTTTGCACATTCATTAACAATCCCCACAAACATGAATGGCCCAGGCCATTGAAGGAACCTCTCCACTGATGCAAATGAATTATATCATGGAAATCAGCACTGCCTATAACCATATAACATTAAATTTGTTTTCCGGATGAGATGCCCTACATAAGCATTACTCACCTTCCATTTTATTTGTAGCACTTAGTGTTTGTAGCATCAGTGGGATAACTCATTGTCTACTGAAGAAAGTGGATAGCTGAAAGGATTGGGTTTGTTTCTATTATAGATCTAATAAGCTTTGTTATTTATTCATTTATTTGTTTGTTGTTTGCATTAAGTGAGAGACATTTATTTGGATGGCTTCTTTGATACAAAAAATATGAGAGTTGCTTTCTATTCATGCATTTGCATTTATATCCTTCCAATAAGATCTGGAAAAAGATACAGTGATATTTGTTTTCTCAAACTCTTCACAAAAACAATATCTAAGAACTGAGGATTAGTACATGGAAGAGCTGCCTCCTTCTGATTAATAGCCTGCATCATATTGAAACTGGTCCCAAGAGCAAATTCAAATGTGAACCACTGAGGTTTTTGCTATATTGTCTGCACCTACTGCAAGGCAAGGAATCACATAAGGCTAGGACAGAAATGTTTCAGTGTAAGGGCATCTTCAGAAAAGAATAATTCAAGCAGCACTAGGAACAGTGGTCACCAACAAGCACCAAAGGTCCTTTAGTTGCTGAAATGCAACAAATTGTTTCATCCATGGTTGAAGTAGCAACTGCAGGTGGGTATCAGGGATGCTATCATTCAGATGATGGTTTTCAATGACCAGATATTCAATGAAATGGAGGATATAGGGGTCTAGCACATCCTGAAGGTGTCTTTAAGCTAACCCCTCCTCCAGCACATATCTATGTGTCTCCATCTATATATCAGTATTGCTCACAGCTAAGACCACTAAAGGATTGCTTAGGGTGCTTTGCTCTGAAAGGGCAAATGAACAGAGCATGACAAGTGTATATGGTTGAACAGTCCAATGTATTCTCTTTCAAATGCATTTCCAGTAACTTTAGGAAAACCAGTGATCTGGTCAATCAACCTATTTGTTTGAGGGAAAAGAAAATGAGCTCCAGGAACTTGGATTTGGCTTGTCTTTACAACAAAAGGAATATAAAGGAGCAAAAATTAGGGTCCAGATGGGACGGGCAGTCTCACAGCAGATCAGTATATCCACCTGCTCCTTTGTGATCAGTAAGTCACAACATGTTAAAGAATCAGTGCACCTGGATACACACCTCCCATAAGCCAAGAGAATGACCAAGCATAGCCAATGGAATATTGCACATTAAAGCTATATAGATGCCAGCACAGCACAGACTGATCCAAAAGCAGAACAAGGGCATGCTTGAGGGCCATGATGGTGAACCAATGGCACGTGTGCCACAGGTGGCACACGGAGCCCTCTCTGCAGGCACGTGAGCCCTCCCCCAGCTCAGCTCTACCATGCATTCATGTGCCTCCCAGCTGATTTTCGTGTCTGCGCTGCTTGAGGAAATGTGTATGCATGCACAGAGGAGGGGCTACCTTTCTCCTCACTTTCTGATGCCCGTACCTTCCTGGATCTCCAGATATTCTCTCTCCCCCCCCCCCCACACCATTTGGGGATGAGAGGCTGTTCTCCCCTCCAAACACTGTTTGGGTATAAATTTTTTATTGTTTTTCACACCATAGAGAGATTCTGATTTACCTACCTCAAATTAACATAAAATACAATATAATACCAGATGCCAAATTCTTAGTCAAATTAATCAAATTTTTCTAATTATTTATCCAATTTATTCTGGTATATATCATTCATCCTGTGCTACCTCCTTTCCATATACAGTACAGTACTATCATCCAGATTTGGGGTATTGTTCTTCGCCTTCATTTGCATTTAAAGTGCTATAGCTATCTAGATTTCTCTTGGCTATTTGCTGTTTTTCATAACTATGCCATCGTGCTTCAGTCCATTTCTAGCCTTCTTACTAAACTCATTCCTGCTTTTTTTTTTTAAACCCTCATTTTATCGTAGCTGCCCTTAACAAAAGAAATATCAAAATTTACTTCTCTTTAAAACCCAGGAAAGAAAGAAAAAAAGAAAAAAGAAAAAAAAGAAACACTATTCATATCGTATCTTTAATCTAATTATAACAATGTCAATATACATTATACATAGGAGGAAGGGTTGTTGTTAGAAATTTTTAGATGTATTTCCTACTCAATTCATTTCTTTCATTTCTTTTGTTATATCAATACAGTGAACCCTCGATCATCGCGAGGGTTCCGTTCCAGGACCCCACGCGATGATCGATTTTTAGCGAAGTAGCGGTGCGGAAGTAAAAACACCATCTGCGCTTGCGCAGATGGTGTTTTTGCTTCCACTGCCGCCCGCCCTTCGCCCGCCCACCCCGTTGCTCGCGCCTGGGGTGCGCGCGCGTTTGGGGACTCCCTAGATCCGCTCCCCAGCTGGGGAGCGGATCTAGGGAGTCCCCAAACGCGCGCGCTTTCCCCAGCAACGCGCGCGCGGTGGGGACTCCCTAGATCCGCTCCCCAGCTGGGGAGCGGATCTAGGGAGTCCCCACCGCGCGCGCGTTGCTGGGGAAAGCGTGCGCGTTGCTGGGGAAAGCGCGCGCGTTTGGGGACTCCCTAGATCCGCTCCCCAGCTGGGGAGCGGATCTAGGGAGTCCCCACCGCGCGCGCGTTGCTGGGGAAAGCGCGCGCGTTTGGGGACTCCCTAGATCCGCTCCCCAGCTGGGGAGCGGATCTAGGGAGTCCCCAAACGCGCGCGCTTTCCCCAGCTGGGGAGCGGAGCTGGGATGTCCCCAAGCGCGTGCCGCCCGCCCGCCCACGCCGTTGCTCGCGCCGCCGCTGGGGTCTTACGGGGGCAAGAGGGGGAAGACCCAGGGAAGCCTCTGCCCGGCGGGGAAACTCCACCATCTATGCATGTGTGGAAGGGCACGCATGCGCAGATGGTGGAGTTTACTTCCTGGTTGAAAACTCGCGAAATAGCCCTTTCGCGATACTTGAACACGCGAAACTCGAGGGTTCACTGTATATCATTTCTTCTTTAACAAATAAAAATCAATATAAATCATATTGTTCCATTATTTTTGTGAAAAGAATCTTTCATGGCCAGTGTATTAATATTCTTCCCTAATCTAAATATCTTCCACTGCCGTTCTTAGTGTGACAGTCTTCCCTAATCTATAAACTCCACTGCCAATCCCAGTGTAATTATAGAGACATAGAAACATAGAAAATTGACGGCAGAAAAAGACCTCACGGTCCATCTAGTCTGCCCTTATACTATTTCTTGTATTTTATCTTAGGATGGATATATGTTTATCCCAGGCATGTTTAAATTCAGTTACTGTGGATTTATCTACCACGTCTGCTGGAAGTTTGTTCCAAGGATCTACTACTCATTCAGTGAAATAATATTTTCTCACATTACTTCTAATCTTTCCCCCAACTAACCTCAGATTGTGCCCCCTTGTTCTTGTGTTCACTTTCCTATTGAAAACACCTCTCCTGAACCTTTAACATATTTAAATGTTTCGATCATGTCCCCCCTTTTCCTTCTGTCCTCCAGACTATACAGATGGAGTTCATTAAGTCTTTCCTGATAAGTTTTATGTTTAAGACCTTCCACCATTTTTGTAGCCCATCTTTGGACCTGTTCAATTTTATCAATATATTTTTGTAGATGAGGTCTCCAGAACTGAACACAGTACTGTATTTCAAATGTGGTCTCACCAGCACTCTATACAGCGGGATCACAATCTCCCTCTTCCTGCTTGTTATACCTCTAGCTATGCAGCCAAGCATTCTACTTGCTTTCCCTACCACCTGACTGCACTGTTCACCCATTCTGAGATTGTCAGAAATCACTACCCCTAAATTTTCCCTAACCTATGTGTCACTGTCATATCAGTGCAATAATCTTCCCTATTCTAATTACTTTCACTGCTAAATGCAGTGCAATAATCTTCCGTAATCTATATATTTCCTAATCTATATATTTTCCCTAATTCTATATATCTTCCACTATCGAACTCAGTGATAATCTTCCCTAATCTATTCAATTTAGCTCTTCCTTGTTTCATCTTTCTTTCCCTATGATAGCTAACATAATTAATACTAATTATTATCCCATATTGATCCTACTCGTGATATTGTATCTCTCTTCCCCTTTCTTTTCCCCCTTCCTCCTATTTTATTTATCACCATAAATCAGATAATCAATTTATAATTCAATCAATCAGAAGAAAAAGAAAAAAGAAGGAAAGAGAAAAGAAAAAAAATCCAAAATAATAAACATTCAGAAATAACCATAACCATTTTAAATTATCTCATCCATATTAAGCACAATAATCATAACTATTTTCAATTTTCTCATTCATAAACCATTAAATTTTCTCCCCTTGTACAGTTCTTCCATTTTAACATTTTATTTGTATAAAATATATATTTTCCAATAATAAACTCCAATACGATTAAAATATTAATAATTCCAATTGTAAAAAAAATATAAAAAACAAGAAAAAACCTATCCTCTTCCTCTTCTTTATGGTACTGGTAACTTTTGGTATCTTCTGGATTTTCTTAAAAGTGTTTTAATTTTGAATTATATTGTCAAATGTATTTTCAATCAAATCAAGCAGTCCAATCACAACAAATCAAGTCAAATCAGTTCAGTTCAGTCATTTTCATCTTAAATATTTTCTTCCTTCCATGCAGTAGCTGCTCTACCTTCTCATAGCCTGTCAATGTGGAAGTCAAATGTCAAAATCTTTAAGGAAATAATAAGCTGCTATATTTCCTCCGGCGCTAGATAATAAATTTTCCAGTTCTTTTCCGGATAGCTCTTTACCAACTATTTCCGGTTTTGGTGTCTTCTTCTTCAGGTATTTTACATTCCTCTTTGTTTACATTAAAAAGAGAAATATTCCAGATTCCAAAAGGCAAGTTTAAAATAAAACCAATTAGATAACTAAAAAAAATCCTAAAAATATGTTAACAAAAAACAAATAAAAAAATCCAATGATAGGCAATTCACTACTTTTCAAAGCTTTCGCTAAAATGCCACTTTTAGCTCCGTCCAGCAACCAATCGCAAAACAAAGTCCAAAATCCCCTTCAGGCACTCTCAGCTTACCACCAGCGACAGTAAATCCCTCCATTTCTCTGTAAGCAACTCCTCCAGCTCTTTCCAGATGTAATCATTCGGCTTCCATCCCGGCGTCGCATTGTCTCCACAGTTGTGTCACCACAGCCAGTGCGAGACAGGCCAGTTCACCTGGCAGGGGACGGCATGCCCTGCCAGGCTCCTGGCAGCGCCCCATGCATCACTCTCCCTGCAGGAGAGATCTGGTCTGGTCTAGTAGGACCAGAACCCCCGGGCAATGAGAATTCGGGTCCATTCCCAAGGGAGTGTTGGGGATGGATTTTAAAGCAGGACTTCGGCAGGCAGGAACCAAAGTGAAAACAAACTTTATTTTATAAACAGAAATAAGTACATTGTGCCAGCTGCGCTTTATCAAGCAGTTTCTAACGAAAACATGGCTGCAAGCACACAAGAAGGTTAGATTAGAATGTGCTTGCTCACATAAGTAGGCGGATATATATATAGGAAACAGAGAAAGATAAGGATTGTGGAAGTGATGTAAGAGGGGGTGTGATCAGAGAAAATAAACACAGTAACACTTTAACTAAGGAAAGTCTCTGTTGGCTGGCAATTCTCAGCGTGACACCCCTTCTTTGGCAGTCATCAGGGACATTGATTCACTTAAGGCACATTTTCTCAGAAAAGTATTCGTGTTGGTCAGCTGGCAGTGGCTTATTCAGCACATCAGCGATCTGTTCATTTGAAGGCACATATTGTAGTGTCACGAATCCTTGTTGCACATATTTTCTTGCATTGTTATATCGTAAATCGATGTGCCGTGAACGTGCTCCCACATATTCAGCGTCAGCAATGAATTTCACTGAAATATTATCTTCCATAATAACAATAGGTTTCATTAGCTGCGCCCAGATACTAGTAATGAGAGCAGAAACATTGGTTAAATCATTGCAACAGTCAGAAACACAAGCATATTCGGACTCAGTGGAGGAACAAGAAATAAATCTCTGCTTTCTGACTTTCCAATAAACAGTATTGATTTTTGATTGTGATTCGCTTCCGGAACCTCGTTGAGCTAACCTATAGGTACTAGAACCTCTGCGTCTACTGCCTGTGGAACTTCTTCCTCTATTCTGGGCAGGATATTGAGAGCGTTGTAGATCAGCAGATTGAGAGCATTGAAAATCTGATCTTCTGGACTGGTTACTCCTTTGTTGGTAACCACGACTCACTGGTGATCTAATAGTAGTGAATCTAGGTTTCCACGTTCGTTCCATAATGATTTCTTCTTCGGTCAACATTTGGCAAACTCTGGTTGTAGTGCGTTGAGGTATGGGTATACTAAGACACTTCGTGATAGCTTCTTTCCAGTCCTCATTTAACGACGTGAGGATTGCAGTAGTCATTTGTATATGGTCAATATTGTATCCTCTTTCGATCAATTCCTTCTGCATCGCCAAGAGCTTCGACAAGTGTGGAGCAATTTTCTCTCCAGGTTTTAATTTCGCATTAAAAAAATCAGTGAACAACAGGCATGTGCCCTCAGGAGAGATAGGGCGGTACAGTTCATCGAGCGCGGTAATTACGGCGTTTGCAGTATTGGCAAGAGAGAATCTGACAGATAAATCTGTAACTAGAGACATGAGAATCAAAATGGTCGCTCTTCTATCTAAGGCTCTTTCTTCTTGTGTCCAGAGTCTGTTTGGCGGGTTGAATACGATGGTGTCAACCCCTTCTGCAGCTAATATCAGCGTGATCTGGTGTAACCACGTCTTATAATTTCGCCCATTATTTTGAAGTTGAGACTCACCTTGCAATGGTGACAAGGTAGAGAATTGTCTTGGAAATGCAGCCGGCATCTGTTGTTGCAGTTGAGGGCGTGGTGCCAATAATGGCTGAGCCGGTTGAAGTGGGATTTGCGCCGGGTACACGAGCGTAACAGGAGCTTGGGGCGGTTGTACCTGTGAATATTGCACCCCTTGATCTGGTTGGGGTACCTGCTGAAAAAAGTTCTGTTGAGGTACAAACCTTCCCTTGCTTGCAGAATAAAATTGTTCTGCTGAAGCTTCTTTATTCATTTGAAAATCTAAAAAAGAATCTTTTTGGCGCGAATCAACATTTCTCCGATCATCTGGTAACTTATATTGCTTCAAACGGTCACTAGATGGTGCTCCTGAATTCTCTGGCAATAAAATGATATTTTGATGCAGTTGCTTAAGTTGGCCACCAGGTGGCGCATTTTGGATCTGGCTTGGAATTGAGCCAAATCCCAGAGGAAAAGTTAAACTAGGTGTTTTCTCAATTTGGCCACTGGGTGGTGCTGCACCTAGTTCCTTGAATGCTAGGAAACGCGTGGCCTCATCAGACTGTCTCTGGACAGAGACCATCTTTTTCAACTTTAATGATTCATGTATTTTCCCTTCACAGTATTCTACTTGTGTACTTCTTATCTGGCTCAGTTTTTTTTCTTTGACAATAAGTTGAGAGCTATAAAACTGGGCAAGATCCTGTTCAGACTGGCTAAGATCTTTTGACTCTTTATCCAGTTTCAAATCTAATAAGCATTTTTGTATTGCAGCAATATCATGCTTTAAATCATCTGCCAAGGACTTAGTAATTTGGATATTTATGTCATCTTCTAAAAGGTTGCTCTCATATAAAGTTGGCTTAGACATGAAACTTTGTTGAAATTTAACTTTTGGCTTCGCTCCTAGCTGTTCCGGTAAACTAGGATTTACAGCTATCTCGGCCTGGAAATGTGGGCTAATTGCCCTTGCTTCACCTGTTTGATTTACAGGCTCAGTTAAACTAAGCAAGTTAGTAACTTCACTTATCTGTTCGATGGATGTCTGCTGAGTTGAAAAATTACTTTGAGCGAGGCCCGGCAGATGTTCAAACGGAGTCGGCATGATGCTTTGAAGTTCAGAAGAAGAAAAATCAAAAGCTTGCTGCCGCCGTTTCTTAGCAGGCATATCAGCCTGATTAAATTAAAAATAAAAATAAGCAAACCATCTCTCCGCTTACCATGTTGGGGATGGATTTTAAAGCAGGACTTCGGCAGGCAGGAACCAAAGTGAAAACAAACTTTATTTTATAAACAGAAATAAGTACATTGTGCCAGCTGCGCTTTATCAAGCAGCTTCTAACGAAAACATGGCTGCAAGCACACAAGAAGGTTAGATTAGAATGTGCTTGCTCACATAAGTAGGTGGATATATATATAGGAAACAGAGAAAGATAAGGATTGTGGAAGTGATGTAAGAGGGGGTGTGATCAGAGAAAATAAAGAAACACAGTAACACTTTAACTAAGGAAAGTCTCTGTTGGCTGGCAATTCTCAGCGTGACAGGGAGAAGGAATGGCACTGCTGCTGCGGCCATCAGACCCTGCCCCTTCTTCCCCCTCCAAACACTGTTTGGATACCGGACCTCCCCTCCCCATCCCAGTGATTTGGGGATGTGAGGCAAAAATAGGAGTGGGGGGTTTCCACACAAGCATGTGCAAATGGATCCTTATTTTACAAATGTATTTATCTTTTTTTAAAAAAATCCTATTATTGGTCTGTGGGATTTAAAATTATGACCTTGGTGGTCCATGAGGTCCAAAAGGTTGGGACCCCTGCTGTAATCTATGTATTTAGATTGCAAGTGAGGAATAGGACTATAACTGAAATCTAGACCAATATATCATTAAATGAGAAGGAAAGCCTGGCTCATCTCTATCCTCCCTCCATGTATCTTTTTCTTTGTAATAAAGTTTATATCTGAACTGACCTGAACTGGCTTCCAAACAACTATCACAATGACAAAGCCTTCACCTCCCATTAATCCCTGGTTTGCTGGGACCTTAGGTAGATTGTTGCATGGTTTAACGTTACTGTTTTGAGACAAAGGTCATCATTTCTTTCAATGAAGGGATAATTCTTCAGAAAATACATCTATGCTGATGACCAGAGCAGTGCCATTTTTAGACTTATACAAAAGACTTTATGACTTTTTATTTGTTGTGTCTTGATGCACCTGCATAGGGGAGAAGAAAGAAAGAATCCAATTATTTCATGGCAATATGTATCTAGCGCCTTCTAAAAGAATAAGCCTTGAATAGGGGAAACAACTACCACGGAGGCAGAGTTCTTTTAACTTTTTTAAAAAATACAGTATTATTTTCTTGTGAAGCTTCTATTAAGGGCAACTGGTTCAGCCCTGGACACTTTTGCTATCTTTAATGCTATTTTATTGAAATATCAACCCCCCTATATTTACTTTCAAATGCATAATTACTGCACTACATTGTATAATGGCATATTTCAGGGAAATGACCTTCATAGTTACCTCAAGGCTTTCTGATTTACACATTGAATTATATGCTATTCAGTTCTTTAACAACAATAATTCTGCCTGCTTTGACTTGTTAACTCAATAGCTTTACCCAAAGAGCTTAGCACTTCTCAATTCTTTTGGCTTGCAATTGCAAACTGGAGTTGTTTTGTGAGGATTAGACCGGAGAAAAGCATGTGCCTTCAATGTGTTTTGATAATAGCAAGGACTTGGGTGACAATCCAGTGGAAAGCTCTCTTGGGGAGTCCATGAAGTGAATGGAACTTGCACAGTGCTTTCTTTCAGAATTTTGAATCATCTTCTACCATTACTTCATCTTCAAGCTCTGTTTGAGTCTGTCTCCTGCAGAGAGTTGGCTCTATAATTCCTTTCAGGTAAATGCAGTAGGTGGCGAGCAAAAAACTTGTCCATACTATTACTAATAGGCTATGATATGGGGCATCTTTTAGGAGAGGTTGGCCCAAATCTTCTCCACTATAATTAACACATTCCCTGTAAAAACAACAAGGTGATGAGACCCAGTTTGGTTCAGGTAAGGCATCAGTCTAGAATCTGGAAGACACGAGTTCTAATCCCACCTTAGGCACAAAGCCAAAGTGGCGCAGCAGATAGAGTGCAGTACTGCAGGCCACTAGAGCTGACTGTAGATCTGCAGGTCAGTGGTTCAAATCTCATCACCGGCTCAAGGTTGACTCAGCCTTCCATCCTTCCGAGGTGGGTAAAATGAGGACCCGGATTATGGGGGCAATATGCTGGCTCTGTTAAAAAGTGCTATTGCTAACATGTTGTATGCTGCCCTATGAGAAGGGTGGCATTAAAAAAATTGAATAAATAAAAGCCATTTTGGTGACCTTGGGCCAGTCACTTCCCTCTCAGTCCTAGAAAGGAGGCAATGACAAACAATGTCTTTAACAAAGTTGCCAAGGAAACTGCAATGCATTGTCTTTGAAAATGACACAAATGAACAGTGAGGGAGGAAAGGGACACTTTTCAGGAAATGGCCAAAATCTTCTCCAGTATAACTAGCATATTCCCTATCCCCATAAAAAGAAAAAAAGAAAGAAAAAGTCAGTTCTGAAATCCACTTCCAGTGCACAGCATTTGAGAAAGGGATTCATTCTGAAAAAAATCATGTTTCTACCCTGATTGGTGATTTAGAGTTGGCCAATTCTGCAGCCAGACTCCATAAAAAGGGTATTTTCCCTAACACTTTGTTTTGCATCCCATCATGTGCTAAGTTGTCTCATCCTGCCTGACTCCAGTCTAGTAAGTTTTCATGGAGAACATTGAAAGATGTTGCAATTTTGTTTTCTTTCAAGTGCAACTTCCCTCTTCTCTGTGAATTTTCTTTGTAGGGTTTCCCCCCACATTTTTGATTGATTGATTGATTGATTGATTGATTGATTGACCATCAAGCGTACCACAAGATAACTCTGGTTGGTTATTTCACAGTTATTATGGCGATAATAAAGATAAAATGACAGGAACCATCTCTACATATGTTACCAGGAGAAAAATGAGATACAAACATGTGTTTATAATAAAACCCTATGTATTCTTACATTCTTGATAAATAGTTGGTTTTCCGCTGTGCCTAATCTATCCGGAAGCTTTTACTGGGCAGGAAAGAGGAAGAGGTGGCCTACACACATCTGAGCTTCTATCTCATTCTCAAAGTAATATCAGTTATTATAATTCCAGTAGCTTAAGACATCATTTCAATAATTCCCCCACTGATGTAATTCTCAGGGAAGCTGGAGAATGGAATACCCTACCACCATAAGATAGACATTTATCTTTCCTATCCTACAAAGTAGAATGTGCTACAAAGTTCTCTTTGTTATTTACTTAATATTCACTGTTACTATCCATATGTTATTATTATTTCCCAGCCTTAATATACCATAATCATAATATCTGGTTAGGTATTAGGTCTATGAAAAAGGATGGGTCCTCTCTCCAAGGCTTCTTTTCCTTTCTGTAAAATTATTGCAAGCAGTCCAACTTGTATGACTAGCTTCAACACAAACAAATAAAGAAACAAACAACTGAATTGCAACTTGTTTCACACTGAATGTATTTATCAGAAAATCCAAGTAGCTTGTTCAATGGTTTTTACAATAAATTGAATTATGCAAAATGCTTTCTGACATTGTGCTAAGCCATGATGACCAAATTCATCATGTGTGTTGTATAATCATAATAGCTGGTTTGCTAAGACAAAAGCAAACAAACCACATTATGGCTTAGCTTGAAATATGAACTAGATAATTGACTTAATTGACTAACTAGTCAAGATTTTAAATCCTAAGAATTTAATCAATACATTTTTCAAGGAGGGCACCTGGACTTTGTGCCAAGAGACCTCTAAAACTGGTTCCATGACATTAAAAGATAAATGAGGATTTGACAAATAGATATTTTTGTAGGTTGGGTTTAGAAAGGAGACAGGTCAGACAAAATTTCCAATCTACAGCCTACTTTGAATCCTTCAAATGATTCCTGTGTATGCTCATTAAATATTCTTCAGTAAGGGAGAGGAAAGATGTACCGCTGGACTGCTACATTCACAGGAAACCCTGAAGTATAAAGTAGACAGGTATCTTTGCTTCAAGTATATATGGCTAGCTTCTTCAGTGTCCTGGATGAACTAGCAAAATATTCTCTCTCTCTCTCTCTCTCTCTCTCTCATCTATCTATCGATCTATCTATCTATCTATCCATCCATCCATCCATCCATCCAGGGGTGGGCTGCTGCCTGGACGAGGGGGGGCGCAGTGGGGTAGTGAAAATGAAGCTCCACCCTAGAGCACTCAATTTGCACTGAAAGATGAAAGAAAATGCAGGGCATCCTGCATAAGCCACGCCCACAGTGTGGTAGTAAAAAAATTGGCAGCCCTTCACTGCATCCATCCATCCATCCATCCATCCATCCATCCATCTATCACTCATCTTCTTCACAAAGCAACTCTTATTAGAGTTTGAGACAACTTTAATTTATCGGTTACCATGGTATTGTGGTTAACAAACCATGGTTTCATCACCATGGTTTGGTGATGAAACTATTCTGTGATTTTGTCACCAAATCCCTAAAACTTTACCCTTAGACTATCCACTGTTGACCTCACCCAATTTCTAAAAGGTCAGTAAGGGGCCTGCCTACTCTCCCTGTCCTAATATTTCTCTCTTATTAGTACCCATTTCATGTATATAAACAGTGCTATATCTATGTATACTACCAATACATACTTGACAAAATAAATAAAATAAAATAAAAATATAATAAAAGTATGTTTGATTGCAAAGACTAAAATCAGTAAGACAGTACCTAGCACTGCTTTGACTAGACAGAACCATTGAAATGTGGAATAAAAACATTCCAGTCTCAAGGTCAAAAAACAATGGCTAGAATTTTGTGTTCTGCAGTGTGCAGAGTGTCTGCATATGGAATATCATAACTTCTTGTTTGTCTGCTCTAAAGCAATTTATTAGCCGTATCAAGTGCTTAATGACCTGCTGTTATTTAATTCCTGAATGGAGGATTGACTTCCTGGAAGAAGAAAGATTTATCTTTCTTTTTGATCTGAAGTCTGATATTGGGCAGACACCATAATTACACAATATTACAGATATTTGATTTTGCTCGTAAATGCAAATTGGGAGTTCTTATTACAGCTGTGTACTGAGTACACCTGCCAAAAATCAACCTGAAAGGCCAAGTAGTTTTGAAATTACAGCAGCCTGAAGATTGCTGTAAATTCATTTTTGAGGGTTTTTTTGCAAAGTTTGAGCCTGAACCATGTAAAAAGTAAGATGACTAGGTATCTGGGGTTTTGCCACTTTATAAAGCCTTACAAGGTGTGCAGGTTCTCCAAATATCTCCAACATACTACTGAAACTGCCACGTTTACAGCTTCTGGGAGTTGGCCCAAAATGTCATTTTTGCTGACTCAGCATTTTGCAACCCTTTACTTGAGGTCTCCTAGAACTCCCAATTTTTAGTTATTTTAACTAAAATTTTGCATCACATAGTTTTATATCATAAAGAAACTGTGCCAAATTTCATCAAAATATGAGATGGTAAGGTGGAGATGATCTTTAAAATTGGTCCACTTGACATGGAATGACCCATTATCAAAATATGTATTCCAGATCCTAACACATATATCCTTCCCCATCCAAGACTATAGAAATGTGCAGAGCCTCATATTACTGGCAAGACTCAGAAGCTGTTTGCAATTGTGTATACTCACATCTTTATTAATTGGAAAAGTGGTACATACACCATGGGACCTTTTTCTGCTTGAACCTGATTATGGTACAAACATGTCCAATGTCTTTTCCTTCTGATGGGACTTTAATCTCATCCCTCCAAGCAACTGAAAATAAGATCATTGAACTTGTTATGCCTCCTCCTCCTTTTCTTCCTTCTTCTTCTTCTCCTCCTCCTCTTTCTTATTTCAACAGTTCAGCAATTAAAGGTGTTGAACTTATCAGTTGGAAAGCTGACAGCCCAGATTCAACACTTGTGTGGTGCGCAATGGGGTAAGCTCTTATTCCTGTCCCAGCTCTTGCTCACCTAGCAGTTTGAAAGCATCTGATTGAAAGTAGATTAATAGGTACCACTTTGGTGGGAAGGAAACAGCATTCTGTGCACCTTTAGCATATAGCCATGATGGCCACATGACCATGGTAGAATGCCTTTAGATAACAGACTCCCTGTTACTCGCTCCAAGAAACAGAGATGAACAGTGTCCTGGAGTTGGACACAACTGGACTGGGAAATCTTTACCTTTTACCTATTATTTCTGACCACATAATTTCAAGCAACCAGCATCTGTTTCTACTGAATCTTAATTTGCATTTTTACCAATCATTCATTTTGTGTGTCCTTGCTATGAAACAATTAACTTTTTTTGAAGGATGAAAAATGCTAAAAGGGTGATGATGTTTGTCCATCGTGTTCCAAGAGGACCTTGACATCTAATGGGTTGTGGGCTGTACGTGATGTGTCCGCGGGTGGCTGGTAAGGCCTATACAGGCACAAAATGTTCTGCCACATGTTGGGCAGACATGTGTGGATACCATTGTCGCAGCATTTGCAGCTCTGGCTTTGTGGAGTGCTTGCTTCTCTTCTGCTATGAATATTTTTCTGTCCTCAAATGTCTGCAAGCCTTGGTGGATCAGCATGCAACATGTTGATCGATCTTGTGCCAGGGTTTCTCAGGAAGTGGTGTCGATATCGAGGGACTTGAAGGAGGCTTTCACTGTATCTTGGTATCGCTTCCTTTGTCCCCCATGCAATCGCTTTTCTTTAGACAGCTCACCATAGAGGAGCTGTTTAGGGATGCAATAGTCTGGCATCCTAGCAAAATGGCCTGCTCAGCATGTCTGGGCTTTCATCAGCAGGGTGGGAATTGATGGCAGGCCTGCTCTGGAGAGGACCTCCATGTCAGGCACATTATCCTGCCATGGGATCCTCAGAATTCTATGGAGGCAGGTCATGTGGAAGTGGTTCAATTGCCTGGCATGTCTCCTGTATACAGTCCAAGTCTCACTGGCATACAACAGGGTAATTAGCACTACTGCTCGGTAGACTTTGAGCTTTGAAGCAAGGCTTATTCCACATTGGTTCCACACGTTGGTCATTAGTCTTCCAAATGCAGAGCTTGCCATGGTGATTCTGCAGTTGACCTCAATGTCAATTGTCACTGCATGGGAGAGGGTGCTGCAAAGCTATGTAAATTGGCCCACTGCTTGTAGCTTTTGTAAGGGTATAAATTATAAATTTTTGTAAGGATATAAATTATATGAAGGAAATTACTCATGAGAAAAGTACAGTTAAAAAAAATAATGTTCAACTATGAAGAGAAGTTGTAGAGCCAGCTCAAGATATTTCATTGTCAAAGAAAAATATCTTATCATCTAGCGGTATCCCTAAATTATGGTTTTTTTAAAAAAGATAACCACAATGGTGTGATTAAAGCGCTATCTGTTTCATGTGTGTCACAGATATAATTCACATTAAAAAACAGGAAGAGCTTTGATTGTAACCATATAACCACCATCTTGTCCTTTTTAATCACACCCATTGGACATTCTTGTTGTCATCGAACCTCCTCATATAAGATAAGACACGTTACTCTAGTCCCAAAAGTGGAGATGGCATTGTGCCTCTATCCACTGGCAGAATAACTTCTTTTGCTTTGTATGATGGTGTTTTGTTGATAGGACAATTCTTCAGGCAGCAAAATTTCTTGGGTTGACCTACAAAAATAAGGCATTTAAAATTACTTACTGTCCCTCAGATAATTCAGATCAATTTCAAAAGGCAAACTGTTTTTTTAAAAATTACAGCTTATTCCCATTTCTGGATGAGAAATATCCAGGGGTGAAATGCTACCGGTTGGGCTCAGTCTGGGTGTATCGGTAGCAGCGGCCCCCGGTGGTTCAGAGAACTGGTTGTGGTGACCACATGAGGCTCCACCCACCGCCATTTTCTTTTTTTAAGCCTTTGCACATACACAAAGCATTCTGCGCATGAGCAGAGAGTGAAAAAGTATGCACGAGAGCAGAGCAAGGGTGAAAAAGCATCCAAACCAGTAGATTTCACAGCTGGAAATATCCCAACATTTCTCTACTTTTAGACAGACAAAAATCTGCTTTTCCATGGGGGAGCTGCAATCAGAGAAGGCTATTCAGGAAAGTTTCTATTTAGTGTCCCTATCCCTGACTGTTTACTCTTAGACCCTGACTTGCTCATTTTCATATTGGGGGGAAGGGGAAAGGTGTTGCTGATAAATGTGTGGACAGTATCCTCAGCACTATCAGCAATTTTGTTTTCTCCATGAGGGTCTTCCTCACATGAAAGTGAACAGAAAGTTTATTCAAGCTTTTTTTTTTCCAACATGGGAACACTGGTATGTGAAATAAGAGCATACCGGCGACAGTTCCCATCCCATTTTAAACTTTAGGAAAAAGCTCAATACTTATGCGGAGTTTCTATCTTAGTAGTTTGGAAGGGAGTAGACAATGTGCTATCTATTCCTACAGTTCTCACTCATTCTGTTGTATGGGAGCACATTTCTGGAGTAGTTTCTACCAACAGTGGGATAAAGCCCTCCCTCTTTTAGTTTGCCAATATTTTCAATAATTCAGGGTCTTTCAACTTCTAATCATCACTGTCCAAGGTTAGCAAACTATGTAATCCAGGATTAGCACTGATGATGTTATGTAGTTTGGGTAATAAAATGTCTGCAAGAAAATAACCAAGCTCAGAGAGCATGAAGGACCCAACATTGAGCGGGGGGGGGGGGGGGGAGTTTGGCCAAAAAGTCTCTCTTCCTCCCTTTTGCTCTATTTCTCTCTCCCTCCCTCTTTCTCTCTCTCCATCCCTCTTTCTCTCTTCCTTCCTTCATCTCTTTTGCTCTTTCTCTCTCCCTCCTTCCCCCCTCTTGCTGTCTCTTTCTCTCTCATTCTTTCTCTCTTCCTTCCTTCCTCTTTGCTCTTTCTCCCTTCCTCTCACTTTTGCTCTTTCTCTCTCCCTCCTTCCCCCTCTTGCTGTCTCTCTCTCTCTTTCTTTCTTTCTTTCTCTTTCTCTCTCTCATTCTGTCTCTCTTGCTATCTTTCTTTCTTTCTCTCTTCCTTCCTTCCTATTTCTTTTGCTCTTTCTCTCTCTCTCCTTCCCCCCACTTGCTGTCTCTTTCTTTCTCTTTCTCTCTCTCTCTTATTCTGTCTCTCTTGCTATCTCTCTCTTTCTCTCTTCCTTCCTTCCTCTCTCTTTTGCTCTTTCTCTCTCTCTCCTTCCCCCCTCTTGCTGTCTCTTTCTTTCTTTCTCTCTCTCTTATTCTCTCTCTCTTGCTATCTCTCTCTTTCTCTCTCTTCCTTTCTTTCTCTCTTTTGTTCTCTCTCTTCCTTTCTTCTTTGCAGAGGCCGGCAAAGCTTTTTCTTATTTTAAATGTTCCGGGTGGGCTGGTAGAGGGATGGGGAGCATGTGCGCACACACACCCGACATTCCAAAGAATCTTCACCGACCTCCGCTGTGAGGTTTTCTCCGAACTCTTGCCACCGTTGCAGCCACTGCTGCAGGAGGAGCTGGAGAAAGGGGTGGATCGGGCGGGCGGGCATCAGTGGCAAGAAGCTAGGGGCGCGAGGGGGCTGGAGGCACTGGGGGTGGGAGCGGCCGCGGCACCGGCCTCTGCACTTTCATCGTTCCCCACCCCAAACTCCAACGCCCAGCTCCTTGCGTGGCCCTGGAAAAGGGTGCTACATTGCCAGCTACTACCTGGTGCCGCCAGGGAATCTCCAGCTGGGCGGGGCGCTGCCGGTGTCTCTGACCTGGAGCTCCCGCTCGCAGCCGCCACCCCGGCTACTGTCCGATGCCGCTGCTGCCAGCGCTCTCCCGCTGGGCCGCAAAGGCGCAAAAAAGGAGGCGGGAAGAATGAAGCTAAGCTTCCGATCTCGGAAGCTGAGCTTTGCGGCACACCTGACCATGTCTCCTGGCACACTGGTTGAAAAACACTGCATTAGACAAATTCCTTTGCCTGGCTTTCTCACAGGTTTCAGGTAAACTCCTATCATATACCTGTAGCGACATCTATGATATTGGCATGCTTATGAATTACCGCATCATTTAAAACTGAGCATGTGTATTCAGGGCCACCATCAGGAATTTTGGGGCCCCATACAGCCTAAGTGTCTCCCCCCCCCCCCCGCCATTTTAAAACTATTTTAAGTCACCAAGCCACTCCATCCCCCGGGGATCATTTCCCGCTTCACGCCAAGCGAGGCAGTCCCATAGGCCAATGTTTCCCAACCTTGGCAACATGAAGATATCTGGACTTCAACTCCCAGAATTCCCCAGCCAGCGAAAGAAAGATCCTGGCATCGGTTAGGCGGAGCGAGGCTTATTTACGGCTCCTTGGCACTTCTCCCTTCTTGTTGACAAAACCATGTGCTTTCTAGCGAGGGGAGAGGGGAGGGGGATCCCACACCCGGCAGCCACCGGTGAGGAGCTGGAAAGGACGAGGGGAGAGAAAAAGCAGGGTACCAGTAGTCTGGCGGGTGTCTTGAGGGGGCACTCCCATCTGGAAGGAAGGGAAGAAAGGCGAGGGCGAGCTATGAAGGAAGGAAGGAAGGAAGGAAGGAAGGAAGGAAGGAAGGAAGGAAGGAAGGAAGGAAGGAAGGAAGGAAGGAAGGAAGGAAGGAAGGAAGGAATAGTAAAAGGGGCGATCAAGAGAGGAATGGGTGAATGAATGGACGGAGGGTGGGAAGGAAGGAAGGAAAGAGGGAAGGGACAGGAACAGAGGAAGGGTGCAAAGGAAGCAAGGAAAGGTGTGAAAGGGGAGAGTAAGAGAGGAAGGAGTGAAAGAAGGGAGTGAGGGAGGAAAGAAGGGAGGAAGGAGAAGGAAAGCAAGAAATGGAGGGAGGGAAGGAAAGAAAGAAAGAAAGAAAGGGGGAAGGGACAGGAACAGAGGAAGGAAGGAAGGAAACTTATGAAAGGGGAGAGTAAGAGAGGAAGGACTGAAGGAAGGGAGGGAGGAAAGAAGGGAGGAATGAGAAAGAAAAGAAGAAATAGAGGAAGGGAAGGTAAAAGAGAGAAAGAAAAAGAGCAAGAAAGAGAAAGAAAGAAAGAAAGAGAATGAAAGAGAAATAAAAAGAGAGAGGGGGAATGAAAGAAATGGAAGGAGGGAAGGAAGGAGAGAAAGAAAGAGGAAGAAAGAAAGCAAGAGAAAGAAAAAAGAATGAAAGAGCAAGAGAGAGAGAAAGAAAAAGAAATGAAAGAAAGAGGAAAGAAAGAGAATGAAAGAGAAATAAAAAGAGAGGGGGAATGAAAGAAATGGAAAGAGGGAAGGAAGGAGAGAAAGAAAGAGAAAGAAAGAAAGCAAGAGAAAGAAAAGAGAATGAAAGAGCAAGAGAGAAATAGAGAAAGAAAGAAAAAGAAACGAAAGAAATTGTGATTTTGACTATGCCGGCTTTTTCCCTCCCCCGGCTCCCGGCTCCCCACAAACCACCTACCCCTTGTACCGCAAGAGGGAAAAGCCCGAGGCGCCGGGTTCTTCCCTTTCTCCCTCGCCCGCATCCTTGCCGCGGTGACTCACCAGGAGAATGTTGGAGACCCATGCGGCTCCTTGGGGGGCCTTGCGGAAGGCAGCGGCGGAAGCCCCCATGGCCGGCGCTGGGTGCAAGGAAGGATGCTTTCTGCGTGGGCGGAGGCCGAGAGCTGAGAAGGGGCGCGCCTTGCCCACCCTCGCCGGAAGAGCTGCCCATCTATTAGTCCCGCTGCCCCATTGCCCGGCAGGGGATGATGGGCAAGGGACGCCTCGGGGAAGGAGGGCAGGGCGGGAAGGGAAGGAGGGGGCTGGCGAGGGGTTTAGGAAAGGGGAGCCTGCCGGGCACGAGGGAACGCTGGCCGCGTGGGGCTCCGAGGCCAGCCTTGCAGCTCCTCGGCGGGAGGAGCCGAAAGCCACCGGGAGAGGACTGGGCTCAGCAGGAGAAGTGCCGGGGGCCCCCCCCCATTATTCAATTTCCCCGGGCCCGTGACGCCACTCCCACTAGTACCGGTCTATCGGCGGCCCTGTGTGTATTATCTGGATTAGGTCATAGAGAACAGATTATTATAAAAAAAGTGCTGTATGAAATAAGTTTAAGATAAGTTAGGATAAGTTGCTACTTTTGGCTCTTTTGGTTTCTTGGCCTTTCTCCACTAATAAAGTATGGTCTTTGGCTTTTTTCACTCCTGCAATGATCTTTGTCTATCTTTGAATCCTTTTGCATCAACACAACAATGAAAGTTGTCAAGGTTAGAGACCCCTGCCCTAAACCAACCATAAAACTTCCTTTTGGTCCAGAAGTTCTAGCAATGTAAATGTAAATGTAGCATTTAAGAACATGACAGAACCAATGCATATCCAACCTATCCAAAAAGCTATCCCACCTGATGGTACAACAGCATAAGGAGCATGCTCTACATTTAATTTAAAAGCATACAGGATATATAAAAATAAAGGAAAACTAGAAGATATATTAAGAAAGAAAGCATATATAAAAATAAGAGTCTAGAAGAATTTAAAAGAAGGTTCAGGAGCATTAGATTGGTGTAGAGGAGCATTAAGGGTAGTATGTAGAAGACTATATCTATCAAATTATGGAGTCTAGGAGTTCTTTATGTCACAGGCCACCATTTGATGAAATTTAAGTACTATAATGCGGAACTTAGCATTGTAGTAGGATTGGTATCTGAAAGCAGCATAGAATTGTTCTGGGGAAGCATATGCTCTGTAGTTGTTTCTGTGCATACAAAATGGCAGTGGCTTGTTTATATGAGTAAGGAAGCTTCTTGTATCAGCCTTTAAAGATAGCTGAGGGGAGGGTCTCCCACCCAAGTGATTCTGCTTTGTCCCAAAGCCAGCCTGGGATCAGATGGATAATTAGACTTTCTTGGCTATATAATTTCAACCACTCTGAAATTGAACTCATAGTCAGGACACCCTTCCTTGAGTGAGGTCTGTTTGTGTCAAAAGTCTCAGATATATATACCCAGGATGCTTTCCTCAAAATAAAGTTATTGTTAACTATGTGAAATATGTCCTCTATGTTAGGCACTCCATTCCTGCCTATCTATTATCCCTTTTCTATCTAATATATATTCTCTCTCTGTCTTTCTCTCCCTCTACTTACTTACCTACCATATTTCCCTGAAAATAAGACCCTGTCTTATATTTTTTTGAACTCCGAAATAAACACTTGGCCTTATTGCCATGCACTCAAAAGCTGGATTGGGCTTATTATCAGGGGATGTCTTATTTGGGGGAAACAGGAAACTACCTTTCTATCTATCTGCATTTAATTCTTTGAGAACTGTATTTTGTATTTATTACTACATGTTTTCTCGGGAATAAGATCCTTTTAAACTTTGAAAGTTGCTTTTTAAGTATTATTGCTTTCAGTTAAATTGGCTTTTTATGCTATTAGGATTAATAGGTTGCAATATGTGATGAAATCTTTATAAATATTACAGAAGAGAATAGAGAATAAAAGAATTGGAAGAGACCTTGGAAATCTTTTAGTCCAACCCCCTGCTCAAGCAGGAGACTCTGTATCATTCTGGAAAAATGATTGTCCAATCTCTTCTTAAAGCCCTCATTGATGGAGGATTGAAACAAAACATTTTTTTCTCAAATTGACTGAGTACTAAATGTTTCCACTCTCTCCATCCAGGCAAAGTAAAGGGAAGCTTTCAAACTAAGTGCAGACTAGTTGTAGTATTACGCCTCTAGTGCTCTAATCATAAAGTAGAAGCAGAATAAGCAACAGGTAAGCCACCGCAGTTTTAATAAGAAATTAGTGGTAGAAGGAAATATTTTGCTCTGCTTTTTTTTCAGACCTAAATTATGCAGAAATCTGAGTTATGGGACAAGTAATGGGAAACCTGCCTCTTGCAATTAACCTATGAGAAGGAATATGTGCACAGAAAAGTCATTTTGGGAATGTTATGAAAATGTTAAACGTGTATTTCATGTTCCCCCCCCCCCCCTCAGTGGAATTCTATGTAAAATAAATTACTACAAATGTCATAATTGAGGAAAAGGGCTTTAGCTATGGGCTTTCCTTACTTTGAAAGTCTTTTGCAATGTCACTGATAAAATTTATATATCAACAATTCTCAAATGTGCCAAAAAGCAGTGGCTCATTCAAAATATGAAGAACAAGTAAGGAAGAATCACTTCATAATGGATCTAAAAAGGGCCTTTCTCAGTGAAAAGGTCCTGGGACTTTATGGGAGCTCTATAGATAATAAGTGATTAATGGCTGATTGGGGCTCTACACAAAAAATCTTCTATGGATTTCTTTATAATTTAAGGTGCACACAAACCAGTTCTGAAATGGAATTCTTCTGTCACAAAGACCCCCTTTCATTTCCTCTTCTTTATCTATGTGTCACTTGGTCAGCAACACCTTCCCCAAGAGGTTGACCAAATATGGAACAAGTGTCAATACACTTTTAATGAAAAATTACTTATGTCAGTTTGTATTCTAGATATTGAATTTCAGCCTAAATAAAATATTTTAAACAGTATTAGTTTCTTGTTCCGGCAGAACAAGTTTCATTGAAAATTTCAGTGTGAGTTTAATACTCTCCCAAGGCTCTTTAAAATATTGGGGCTTTTCCTCATCCTCAAAAGAACTTAACTCTTGACTTAAGCTCTATATCATAAGAGGTCTGAGAAACATAGGCCTAAATATATTATTGTGCTGCATTTTTAAACAATAGAAGCACCCGTGCCTAGGCTGTGCCACTTCAAGCTGTAACAATGAGGGAAAGCTCCCTTCCACATCAAAAGACTCTCAGAAACCAGTGTGAGCCGGGCTAAGGCAGCTCTTCTCCCACCTGCCAGCTTTTCTTTTTGCCAGCATGTTTTCCACAGCGAAGCAGCTCAGTCAAGTGAGTCCCATCTGCAGACTGAAGTACTGTACTTGTTGACCAAAACAATGGCTGCAGTCTACGGCTGTTGGGATGTTGCTGAAAAGTTGTTTTAGTCGGAAAACACCGACGGTTTACGGGCCAAACCAAAAGGCGCTTCAGGCGGATTCGTTCCATTAACTGGTCAGCCATTGTTTTTTTTTTTAGCCGCCAAGCTGGAATTCGGGCTGAGGGCTGTGTGTGCGCGCGCTTGAAGAGCGCGCACGACTCTTTTCCACGCGGCCTAGCTTCGGCCATTTTAGCGACGCCTCTTCCTATTTGGGGCCCTGCTCCTTTTCGATGAAATACAGTGAAATATTCATATAGCAGAGGAGTTATTTATCTTAAGCTTCGAGAAGGGGAGGCTCTTGCTTCGCTTTTTGCCTAAGCGGGGGACAAACGGCAGCAGGCGGCTTGCCGTCAAAACGAAACGCGGCGCTTTGCAGGGCGCCCTGACCTCCCGCATCTCTCGTCTCTCTTTACGGCCGCCAGCAGCGTAGGTCTTGCCTCAGCGGTGTTTTTCCCTAACTCGTGACCCTACGGTGGGAGAGCTCGGTATCACCAGCAGCTAAGGTCTCCCTGTCTCGTTATCTCTCAGGATTGCCCCTTGGCATTCGTGGCAACTTGGGGAGGGAACTCAGCTTCTCTGGTGCAGGCTGATAAACAAGGGCGGGACAAGGGGAAATCTCTTACTGGGGTCCCATATCATCTGGTTTTGTTCTCTGCAATCTGTGTGGAAACCCCTCCACCCAAGAGCGCTGAAGTAGCTCTTCGTGATTCCCAGCAACTGAGGGGACAAAACGGAAGGCGGCACCTTTCCCCCTGAGCTTCAGCTCGGACGGGCAGCTCAGCGCTCGCCTCCCTTCACTTCAGGATCAACTTATCAAAACAAAAAAGAAGGAAAAAGGGGTTCTCCGCTTTAAGGTCCGCCCGATTTAGATCGCGGAGATAGTTAACATCTCTTAAGAGGCGTTGGATTTCACTCAAAGGAACCCTTAGCCGTTTTCCCGCTCTTCCACTGCAAGTTGCGGGAAGCCCAGCTATTTAATGGAAGCCCCTTCTTTTTTCTCCCAGGACGTCGTCCACCGATTGTAGCTGGACTTCTGGCGCGACAGGCAAAAGGCTCTTTTGCATCCCCAACCCGGCTTTCTTCGACAGTGCTTTAATGCAATGTTTCCGAACCTTGGCAACTTGAAGAGATCAGGACTTCAACTCCCAGAATTCCCCAGCCAGCATTCTGGGGAATTCTGGGAGTTGAAGTCCAGATCTCTTCAAGTTGCCAAGGTTCGGAAACACTGCTTTAATGCACTTCTCAGCCCTCTCTTTAATGAAAATAACCGCCTTGTCCAGATAAGGGATTCCCAGGTACTTGGTACAACTATACAATTATCTGCGATGCGCAGAGGTCTCTTTCCACTTAGAAACTTCAATAGTTGGGGACAAGTAGTCCTCTCTTAAGGATAAGGCCAGAACAAAGCCTGCGTGTTACCATGGGATTTCCTCCCGACCGGTATCAGCACCACGAAGCTCGGAGATCAACTCCTGTAGACAGGAAGCAATGTTGATCTTTGGCAGGATTCCCTTGGTGACAGTCTCGCTCTCTGCCAGGATGACTCTGGCCTTTCTCCAGAAACCGAGGTCGGAGGGACTGAGCCAGCTATACGTTATTATGCCGACAGTGCCGCCCCTATGTTATCCCGAGGCTGGCCGGCATCCTTGGGTCTTCTTGGGCGCAGCGCAGTGACTGTATCCCAGCTTGAAGTTTTTTCAGATGGGTGGAACGGGGCAGTTCCTGTCGAGGCCCTGCCTGGAGTGGAACTTTCCCCTGCTTTTCCCCCTGCTTGCCTCTTGAAAAGGAGCCGGGATGGCTCCCCATCTTGTAGCCATCTAATTCAAGCAGGTCCTTGTAGTTCAGTGTTTCCCAACCTTGGCGACTTGAAGAGATCTGGACTTCAACTCCCAGCATTCGCTGGCTGGGGAATTCTGGGAGTTGAAGTCCAAATATCTTCAAATTGCCAAGGTTGGGAAACACTATTGTAGTTCATCACGCCACACCGTTTACTTTGTGTGTGCCTGCTGCCTCCTTTCCCCCCCCCCCTTTTTTTTTGAATGTCCGGCGCGCTTAGCTGTCTGCTTATCAACTACCTCAACGAGAACCCTATAAGGAAAGGGAGCCTTAGGTTGTCAAATTATTACTTCCTCGTTCGCAATGTTTTCCTTTTAACCGCCGCGTTAGGAAGCCCAAAGGAGTGGTTCAAGCCGCTTCGTTGAGATACCGCTGGCCTTCCAGATCAGAATGGCTAAGGCTTCAGGACAGGCTGTTGGGTGCCCTCTTAAGCGTCTCCCACTGGTGCGGCAGAGGTGGGCTGCTAAGGTGGGACGGGGACTTGTGGTCGCCCCCAGCGCAATTCTGCTACTGCACCTGGGTAGATAGCGCAATCGCGCATGGAGACGAATGTGCGCCCGTGGCCCAGGTGCAAGTAGTAGAATTGCGCCGGACTCCGCTAGCCCTCAGAGCCACGGGGGCGAGCACAGGTCCCCGTCCCACCTTAGCAGCCCACCTCTGCGGCGCGGGAACGGGGAAAGAAAGAAACCCTTCCAGTCGGGAGCCCGACGTCTCTGGGGAGGGGAGGCTGAAGCTAAAGGTCTTTGGCAGCACTCGCCAATGGGAGCTCCCCCCCACCCCTTGTGGGGCTGCCCTTCCGGCGCGGGGCGAAGGGAATGAAGAGGGGCTGTGCCAATCTTTTCAGACTTTGAGAATGGGGATTGGGGGAGCCCCTCCCTCGCTGGAGACGGCGCCAGGCAAAGGATCCAGGACGGTGGGAGCGCGGGGGGGGCTGGGGGGGATCAGCGCGGTGGCTCCGCCCCCCCCACCCCTGTATCTGCCGTAAACCTGGTGCCGCCGGTCTAAAATAAACGCTAGCTGGAGAGAAAGGGAAGGGAGGGCTGGCGCGACGACGACGCCACCTCCCCCCCTCTTCCTCCTCCTCCTCCTCCTCCTCCTGCCGGGTTCCCACGCAGCGGCGACGGCGCTCAGCCCCCTTTTTCTCTGGACTGCACAGCCGCGTCCGCCGGGCGATCGGGAAGGGAGCCCAGGGGCCGCCCGGCGAGCCATGTCGCTCAGCCCCAAGCACACGACGCCTTTTTCCGTGTCCGACATCCTGAGTCCCATGGAGGAGACCTACAAGAAGTTCGGCGCCATGGAGGGGAGCCTGGGCGGCCCTTTGGGCGTGGGCGCCGCCGCCTACCGCCAGACCTCCAGTTCAGCCCTCCCGTCCCAGCAGCAGCATCCCATGGCAGCCCACAACGCTGCCGCCTACCACCCCATGGCCCACGCGGGGGTCTCGCAGTTCGCTCACGGTTCAGTGGCTGGCTATTGCAACGGCGGGCTGGGCAACGTGGGCGACCTGGCGTCCTATCCAGACAGCGTGCGCGGCAGCACAGCAGCCTCCGGCTGGTATGGAGCCAACCCGGATCCCCGCTACCCCACGAGTAAGCGGGGAGGGGCGAGAGAGGGAGGGACTGGATCAGCGGGGGGGGGGGGGTTCCCTTTGCCCTGGGGATGGGTGGAGGTGTGTGCTCTGAAGGGCGTCCCAGATGAAGCCCTCTTTGGGAGAACGCTCTTTCTCGGGGGTCTTTTCCCCCAGACTTGGAGGAGAAAATCCCGACTTTGGGGATCAATTGGAATGGGGGGAAGGGAGAATTGTTGGATGAGAGAACCCCAGGGCCCAGTGGTGAGGAAAAGAGGGGTCCCTTCTGTCTTAGAGGGGAAGGGCTAAGATTAAAGTTATCTTAAAATGCCCTCGAGGATTAGGACGGCTGGCCTCCGCCTTCAGGATCGCCCCTTCCCTGCTTCTTGGCCCCGGAGATCACTGCTATTAACTTGTGCCGTGTGCTCAGTTTCCAGGCTGATGGGGCCCTCCGGGGCCATGAACATGGCCGGCATGGGAGCCCTGTCGGGAATCGCGGAGGCTGCCAAATCCATGGGCCCCGGTCTTCACGTCGCGCCGCGGAGGAAGAGGCGGGTGCTTTTTTCCCAGGCCCAGGTCTACGAGTTGGAGAGGCGCTTCAAGCAGCAGAAGTACCTGTCGGCGCCCGAGCGGGAGCACCTGGCCAGCCTCATCCACCTCACGCCCACCCAGGTGAAGATCTGGTTCCAGAACCACCGCTACAAGATGAAGCGGCAAGCCAAAGACAAGGCGGCTCAACAGCTGCAGCAGCAACAGCCGCCCGAGGGACCCGGCCTGTGCCAGCCGCCCGCCCCGACGCAAGCCGCCTCGCCCAGGCGCGTGGCGGTGCCCGTTTTGGTCAAGGACGGCAAGCCCTGTCCCCAAAGCGCAGCCGCCGCCGCCGTTGGCCAAGGTCCAGGAGCCGGTGGCAGCGGCGGGGCAGGCGGGAGCGCCGCTCAGCAGCACCCGCAGACGCCGGGGACCTCACTGGGCCAAGCCCCGGACCTGGAGGAGATGTCTCCGAGCCCCCCTTCCTTGCACGGCCAAGTGGGCTCCCTGGCACAGATGGACGCGGCTGCTGTCGATTATAGCGGCGGCCTGGTCAACGCCAGTTTGCTCTACGGGCGGACGTGGTGATAAAGCCCTCCTCCCCAGCGGCTCTCCTTTCCTTCGAGCGCTGCGCCCTGGATGGACAGCTCCCCTGGCTTCGCCCCTTCCTAACCTCCGGCAGAGAACCTTCCACGCTTTGAAACTGGGCTTTGTGGAGGAAAAAGGGCCTCCCTCCCTCGCCAGGCCTCCTG
The DNA here is from genome assembly GCF_031021105.1 of Erythrolamprus reginae. Taxonomy (NCBI): domain Eukaryota; kingdom Metazoa; phylum Chordata; class Lepidosauria; order Squamata; family Dipsadidae; genus Erythrolamprus; species Erythrolamprus reginae. Next base: position 148,701,357 of record NC_091952.1, on the reverse strand, counting down.
GCCACCAGGAAGCAGAGGTGGGCTACTAAGGTGGGATGCTCCCCCCCCCCCCCCCGTGGCTCCGAGTGCTAGCGGAGTCCGGCGCAATGATGCTACTGCACCAGGGCAGGGAGCGAAATCGTGCGCAAAGACGCAGGTGCGTCTTTGCGCGCGATTTCGCTCCCTGCCCAGGTGCAGTAGCATCATTGCGCCGGACTCCGCTAGCACTCGGAGCCACGGGGGCGAGCCCACCTCACCGTCCCACCTTAGCAGCCAACCTCTGCCAGGAAAACAGGGCGACCCACACCGTGGGGCCTTCGGTAGCCAAGTCTCCAAAAACGCAAAACGGGTGTGGGGGACGTTGTTAGGCGCCCTGTGCTGCAGTCGGTCCCCCTCCGCAGCTTCGGGGGGAGGAGGGGGAGGGAAGGCCCCGTTTCCTCCGAGACAATCCTCAAGGAATGGAGAGGCCAACTCCAGATGTGGATGGGCGCAGGGGTTCCCCTCTGCGCCCCTGGCTAAGAAAGGCAACAAAACCGAGGACCAACAACCAACCGCCGCCTGCTTCTGGGGAAATCAAACCGAACTACAAATGTTGCGAATAATAATTTTATCCGGGAACCCTTAAGTGCAATCTCATTATTACTGATTGAGAGCTGATTGAATGGTAACTCCAGGTCGACTGGCGAACATTATCCGCCATTTTCACAAAAGAGAAGGGGCGACATTCGCGGAAGGGAGGGGAGGAGACCTACTTGTATCGTTGCACCTGGCAATGATATTTAAAAACAAACCAACCGCGTTGGATCTCGGGTTCAGTATTAAGAGAGGAAAAATATCACAAAGGTTGTTGTTAACTTTTACCTGGGAGGGATTCGGTTGTATTACTGGCAAACATCAACTGTATTGCAAACTACAATTCGTTCCAATAAAGGGCAAATGGGCTAATAACGAAGATGAAATCGTCCTTAGCAGATATAATGTTGCCTCCCCGGTGGATTTCTTGATCAAAAGTTCGAAGCGGCAAGGAGTTTCCCCGCGGAAGGAACTGAGAAAGAGCGCGAACAAACTTGGTGAAAGGGCGTAGCTACCTCTAATCATTTTTAAACTTTAATGCTTGTAAAAACGATGGAATTGCTAAGTGATTTCTTAATCGAAGGAAAAGGTATAGTGTTGAAAGGATGCAGAATCAGTTAAAAAAAAAACATTTGAAATCATTTAACTGGAAGTGTGGAAAACAAATCAAGAAAAAAACAAAAGAAGGAATTAGCCAAAATGCAAACTGTGAGAGGCTGAAGAGGAAACGGAAAACACTTTTGCATGAGTTCTTCTCAGATTGCACTCCTAACAAACAGATTCTGTGAATATAAAGTATTATGCCATAAAAATCTGAAATTGTGACAATGGATACCCATTTTATAGGATAAATGAATCCAGGAAGGTTTTATTTGGGGTATTCAGGAAGACTGCTTTTTGGTAGGGGCTGTTTAAAATCCCATTAAATTCTGCAGGATACAAGCAGCCTCGATTATGTGCAAGATTACAGCCATATTGCACCTTGTTCTGGGCCCCAGCAATGCTTTTTATAAAATATTGTCAGTATTATATATATTTTTATTGGAGGTTTTTTTGCTCACCTTTTTTAAATGAAGGTATTTCCTAATCCAGTTTCTATGACTGATTTTGTCTTAATTGTCACACAATTGGTAAATAATGTTTTTTTAATCCAGAACAACCCACAATATTTTTTCCCAGGACAGCTGCAATTCGATTTGTTTTCACGTATATTTTTTTAAGCATGAAAAAAGGTTTGGCTGATCACTTTGACCGCCTTGAAATGAAAGAATTGAGTAAAGTCTGAATCAGAATCTACCCATGATTGAGTCAGGAAAGCAATTGGTGGAATTCATGCAAATATTAGGAATATCAGGACAACTTAAACATTTTTAAACAAGAAATTCTCCTATGGAAGCTTCAATTGAAGGAGACACCAAAGATCAGAATTTCCTCCATTTCTGTGAAAATCTTGGTTTCAGGTATATGGGGCAGCCTGTAATCCTTTAATATCCTAGCTTGCAAATCCTAATGGGATTTTTGTTGCTGATTTAAACACATTTTTCTTCTAGGTTAAGTTATTCAGCATAGGATCTTAAAGAAAACAACTCCAGGAGCTGTTGTCCAGCTCCCATTCATTTCAAGCAAGTGAAGGAAAAATTCCCTTTGGAACATGCCTTAGGGGACATGGAGTCCATGGGCACACAAGGATAAGTGGAGACGGGTGGGAGGTTTGGTGAGACCTTGATTCAGAGAAGCAAAATGTCGGGGGTAAATATTTTAGTTCAGAGTAGTGGTATTTACTTCCAAATATGCAGACTGCAGGAATCAGTTCCCCTGAAATAACTTGAGGTCAGTGCACACCACCAAAATTCGGATGCATTTGTCTTATATTTTGTTTAAGTTTCTAAATAAAAGTATATGAGATAATATTCGCCTGAGAGGAAGTTCCATTGCATTAAATGAGGTTAATTCTGGAGTATATATGCTTAGAATTTCACTTAAAAATAGTGGGTTTTAAAATGTCATTCCTTGGATTGTGTCTTTTTGAAGGATTTTGGATTGTTAACCTATTCAGAAGTAAAAGCAACAGATCATAGCAGAACTTCATTCCTTGTAATCATTCTCGGGATCGTGTAAAAACTCTGGTTTGGGAATTAATACAATTAATGGGAATTTGTAGTAGGATCAAATTATTCTAAACTGAACTAATTTTATTGGAAAAGTTTAGAATTCACATACAAAAGTGATCAAATGCCTTCAACATCTTGAAGTTGGGATATAAATTCAGGAGGAATACTGTTCATAGAATTGCACCGAATTATACACTTTGAGATTTGTTTGAAATAAATACAGGGCTGCACTATTATCTGGGTAAAATTTTCTTTGAAAAATACTTGCTTGCAAATCGCACACATAAGTTCTAAATAGCTTTAGTCTATGGTTCCAAGCACTTCTGGGAAAAAGGCTGGTTGGATTTAGTGGAATTTATTTCCGAGTAATCATGATAAAATTGTAATCTAAATTTAATCTTCTATTTCTATATACTTCGGAGGTACCCTTACTGGGTGCAACAGGATCTCTTTTGAATAGACACATGTAGGATTGTGCTGTAGTCCAATTATCTTTTTCCACTGCCCTTTTGTTATTGTATTTATTATGTTGAATAAATGATGGACAAAACATAGTTTAGCTATTTACTTAAGAACACCACTGTATTTCCTTGTGTAGTGGGGAAGTTGCTCACTTTCTTCGGACCAACTCATCTACCTAAGTTATGTATTAAAGATGTAAGGTCTCCTCCCTCCCCTCATTTTCTAACTATACTTTTCTTTAATATTAAAGTATATAAAGGCTATTAAAGGAGGAGAGAAAGAGTGTAGGGGAAAAGAAATAGCAGGGAATATATGCAAGATGCTACATATACAGGACCTGAGACAATAGGGAACATATTTGAACCATTAACTTCAAGACATAAATTTGCAGAATTTATGTTAACTGCTTATTTGCCCACTTTTATGCTTTGTATTGTAATGCATTTACCAAGAACTAAGTTGCTTGGAGATAGTTATTCCAGAGTAAGCAGCATGAATTTTATTTCCTAAATATGGCTGAATTGGCTTCAAACTCATTTCTCTGTAGAACTCATTTCTAAATATTGTAATGGGGGAATTGGGCTGGGCTACATATGAATCTGGGAGTCTATTCCTTAGCGTTTTATCAAGTCGGGTTCAGATTGTTTCATTGTGGCAAAAACCGGTAAGAAGAGAAGATTGTCTCTTCTAACCAGTTTTTGCCAAAGGAAACAATCTGAAGTAGCGCTCTGGTAGGGGAATGTTGCTAAAAAGATTCGAAGAGGAGTCCCATTGAACCCAATAATAGAACAGGGGAGAATATACATTGCAGCGGCCCAAAGCTTGAAACAAAACCCCACCTCGTCCATCCAGAAGAGACCTAAATTTAGGAAGACGCGAGGTTTTCAAAATTGAAAGATTTTCCTCTGAAAGGAGGACCGTAGCTCATTCATCCAGCCTTATTTACATAGCCAGGCCCAAAATCATTGGATAAAAAGAGTTTTCTTGACAAGGAATGAGGCGCAAGTGGGCTAGGGCGGGCCGGCTTGGGGAACATTTGAGCAGTGAAATTTCACTGCAGACAATAGAATTCAAATGCTTTGAAGGAATTACTTTTAAGGAGAAATTCTTTTCAAGGCATTCTTCATTTCGGGAACTTTGAAGGCACGGAGATGTCAAATAATTTCCCGGTGCCTAATATATTGGGAGATAACACCCCCCCTCCCAGCCATTAAAAAGTATTTTAATTCCTATGTTTTTTAAAAAAAAAAATAACATCAGAACAAGAATCTTATCAGGAAAGACTTAATGAACTCAATCTGTATAGTCTGGACTCTGGAGGACAGAAGGGAAAGGGGGGACAAGATCGAAACATTTAAATATTATATTAAAGGGTTAAATAAGGTTCAGAAGGGAAGTGTTTTTAATAGGAAAGTGAACACAAGAACAAGGGGGCACAATCTGAGGTTAGTTACGGGAAAGATCAGAAGCAACGCGAGAAAATATTGTTTTACCGAAAGAGTAGTAGATGCTTGGAACAAACTTCACAGGAACTGAATTTAAACATGCCTGGGATAAACATATACAGTATTCATCCTAAGATAAAATACAGGAAATAGTATAAGGGCAGACTAACTGGACCAGGAGGTCTTTTTCTGCCGTCAATCTTTTATGTTTCTATGTTTCTAGACGGAAAGGCGAGAAAACTGGGAAACTCAGTGATTTGATGCTTTCAGAAACAAAATTTGATTAAAGAAACGAGTTCGTTCAAAACTAAGTTTATTCAAAATAAGAATGGCTATTAAAGAAGCCCTGCGGTAGTTTTACAGTTTACGTTGGGGGCTAAAAGATTTAATTTTTAATCCTGGTCATTTCGTACATTTTACCACCCTCCAACCCCACCCCACCCCCAACAAAAAAACAAACAAACCCCGGAAGGCTTAATGCCAGGAGGTGGATACTGGATTGAGAGAGAGGAGAGAGAGGGTTGTTTTGCGCAAAGACCTCATTTAAGTAGACTGGTATGTGCTATGCGCCCGCCAATTTAACTATGTATCTGAAATCGATGAAGGCTACAAATAAATGTGAACCCCACTCTAGAACCGAAGTCCCATCCCGTAAATCGGTAGTTAGGCTTACCACTATTGAAATCAGTGGCCTCCGCGCCTTTCTGTGCGAGCAAGCAAAGCAAAAATCTCGACAGCTCCCTCCCCTAAGCATTCCTTCCTAATTTGCTTTCCAACTTAAAAGGCCCTTCGCATGAAAAGCGAAGCCGGCCCGTTGCGGAGAGCACCCCTCCTTCTCACCGAGCACCAGGGAAGGGAAGGGGGAAAAAAAAGCTTTCCACCCATTCAAGCCGCAGCATTTTTTGCAGAGCCCTTTGAAAGAAAAGAGGGTTTCTCCGAGCAATTAGTGCTCGTCGGGCTTTTAAGGGGGAAGACAAGCCGGGCAGCCTTGGTGGAGCTCATTATCTGAAGAGGTGGGATAAGTGTCTCTTCGGAGCGGCCCGGGCGAGGAAAGGGGGTCTCAAAAGGGGGGGGGACGACAAAGAACCTCCCAAAGTCCCTCTGGAGCGATGGAGGCTGCAAAGCCTTGCTGAAAACTCTCGGGGCCACAGCGCGCGGGGGATGGGTGGGGAGATCAGGCTGTCACAGGGGGAGGTGGCAGCCTTTTTTATGGGCGGGGGGGCAGATGTGGGTTGCTAAGTTGGACGGTAAGTTGGGGTCGCCCCGTGGCTCTGAGTGCAAGCCAAGTCCAGCGCAATTCTGCTACTGCACCTGGGCAGGGAGCGAAATTGCGCGCGGACACGCAGGTGCGCCCATGGCGCACCTGCGTTTCCGTGCGCAATTTCGCTCCCTGCCCAGGTGCAGTAGCAGAATTGCGCTGGACTCCCTAGCACTCAGAACCACGGGGGCGACCACCCCTCACTGTCCCACCTTAGCAACCCACCTTTAGGTTTACCCCTTGGTGACCCTTTGGAAAGCCCCACAGCTGAAAGGGTAACTCGTCTTAAGGCGCCGGGAGTGGCGCGGCTGGTTGCTGCTTTCCATGGACCGCCCGTGTACAGCAAACCCGTTTGCTGCCCTAGCATCTTGACGTCTCCCGCCCTGTTTAGCCCCCTAATGTGTATCACTCACTTCGGGTTCTCGTTAGTTTATACGTTGATGCAAACAATGACTAGTTAGTCCAACTGCATAAATGAGTATTATATACTACTCAAAAAATAATGGGAACACTCAAATAACACATCCTAGATCTGAATGTAATATTCTCATTGAATACTTGGTTCTGTACAAAGTTGAATGTGCCCAACAGCATGTGAAATTGTCAGTCAGTGTTGCTTAATAAGTGGACAGTTTTATGTCACACAAGTTTGATTTACTTGTAGTTGCATTGTGTTGTTTAAGTGTTCTCTATCTTTTTTTTTGAGCAGTGCAGATGCGGGCAGAAGTCTTAGGCGCGATATTTTCAGTATTGCAGTAGGCTATGATTTGACTTAGTGGTGGGTTTCAATTCTTTTATTTTTTGCTACCGGTTCAGTGGGCATGGCCTGTGACTGAGTAGGCAGGGCCAACTTGACATCACTCACACCCAGTCACATGATCCATCTAGCCATGCCCACAGGAAAAGGCAGGGCAATTTGGGGAATTTCCACCGATTTATTGCTATCCTCCCTTCGCCTGTTGTCAATTTCCCCCCCTTTAGAGGCCTTGGCCCTAGCCCCACTCCCCCCCCCCCCCCGTCTCTTTCTTCAAGCTGCTTACTTTCCAGAGCAGTTGGTCTAGAGCAGTGTTTCCGAACCTTGGCAACTTGAAGAAATTTGGACTTTCAACTCCCATAATTCCCCAGCCAGCGAATGCCAAGGTTGGGAAACATTGGTCTAGAGCAGTGATGGTGAATCTTCTTTCCCTCTGGTGCCGGAAAAGCATGCGTGGATGCTATCATGCATGTGTGAGTGCCCACACCCATAATTCAATGCCTGGGGAGTGCAAAAAGCCTCCCCCCCAGGCCCTTTGGAGATCAGAAACAGCCTATTTCCCAACTTGTGGTGGGCTCCTGTTTTGCCCTCCCCCGGCTCCAAAGGCTTCCCTGGAGCTGGGGGGAGGGTAAAAATGCCTTCCCCCCCCCCAGAGGCTCTTTGAAAGCCCCAAAACACCCTCCCAGAGCCTCTGTGCAAGTAAAAAATCAGCTTGCCAGCACACATATGCATGTTGGAGCTGAGCTAGGATAACAGTTTGCATACCAGCAGATATGGCTCCACATGCCACCTGTGGCACCCGTGCCATAGGTTCACCATCACTGGTCTAGAATCTGGAAGGCAAGCTGCTGGAAAGCCTCCCTCTTTGAGAGTTGTTTTGTGGCTGCGGCAGCTGGCTGCGGAAAAAAGCTGCTGTCATGCTGTCACCACCATGTTTTTATGCACATGCATCTCATTGGACTTGCAAGGCAATAGTACATGAAGAATATGGCAGGTGGGGTGAGCAAGTGGCAACTGGGAGTCTGGTTCGGGGACATGGCCAGCTGGCCATTGCTACCAGTTGAGCAACCTTGATCAAATTTCCACCAAGGGTATGTGCAAACCGGCTGAATACTACCTTTGATTTGACTTAAGATTCTCTTAAAGCTTTAGGACAGAAAACAAATTCTACTGGATCTTAAATCTTATTTGCACAATGCACAGGTCTCATAGTGGCTCATCTGCTCCTTCATAGATTTCCTGGGATAATAATAATTTATTAGATTTGTATGCCGCCCCTCTCCGCAGACTGAAATTCCAGGATCAAAGAGGCTCCTTGCACTGAAACATACTTATCGACATCTCTCTCTGTAGGTTGACAACAAATTAATTACAGTACTTGACTTAGAGTCCTGTGAATTGCTGCTATCAACCTGCATTTGGGGGGCGGGATGGGGGGCAAGAGCCTTTGGCAGCTTGTGTTGTTTTCCCTCCATCCTCTATTCCCTAGCCTTCACTGTAAACATTCCAAGTTTAGACTTCCAAATTGTCTAAAAGGATATCTTACTCCAGAATGGTGGTATTAGTAGTCACTTATATACAATGGCCAGGACTCTTAATAGCAAAGGTGAAGTGCTTATGTTATCTACAAAATAGGAAAAATACAGAAGATAAAAAGGATCACTAATTGTTGGGATAGTAGAGGAAAGCTTTGTTCACCTACATAATCCATTTTTCTGAAAAACATAAATGTGTTTAGGATGCCTATCCTGGAGATTTATCTGACCATGGCAGCATTCCATGCTTTGAATCCAGGGTTTGTTTCCCCAAGTGTTAACTTTTCAGTACAATAGTTGCCTATTATTTATTGTCATCATCATCATCATCATTTATAGGTCACCCTTCACCCACGGACTCAGGGCATTGACATGTAGGGTCTTTTTACTGGGTTGTTTTACAGCATTATCCAATAAAGATATAAACTGTTTTGACGTTTGTACAAATAGAATTGGTGAATATTAGAATTCAACTCTGCTTGTATTATTCTGATTCAACCAGTAAGTACACTATTAGAAATGTTGCCATTTTATTGGCTCATATTGTCTATGGCGTGTGTAAATATGCCATCCTCTAGTACAGTGATTTTCAACCTTTCTTGAGCCGCGGTACATTTTTTACATTTACGAAACCCTGGGGCACATTGAGCGGGGGGAGGGGGCAGCTAAAGTTTGGACAAAAAAAATCTCACTTTCTCTCTTCCTCCCTTTCGCTCTATTTCTCTCTCCCTCCCTCTTTCTCTCCCTTCATCTTTCTCTCTCTCTCTTCCTCCCTCTTTCTTTCTCTTCCTCCCTCCCTCTTTTTTGCTCTTTTTCTCTCTCCCTCCCTACCTTCCTCTATGTCTTTCTCTCTCTCCTTCCCTCCCTCTCTTTCTCTCTAGCTTTCTTTCTCTTTCTCTCTTGCTTTCTTTCTCTCTCTCTTGTTCTTTTTCTCTCTCTCTCTCTTTCTCTCTTGCTTTCTTTCTCTCTTTCTTTTTCTTTCTCTGAGCTTCGCGGCACACCTGACCATGTCTCGCGGCACACTAGTGTGCTGCGGCACACTGGTTGAAAAACACTGCTCTAGTAAGTACTGAAGATATTAAAGACTGATTCTGCATATGACTACTTAGGTCTCTCTATTAAAAGTAAGCAACATATGTTAGTCCAGAAATTAGTATATAATCACCCATGTACTTCACTCCTTTTCATCCCACGACAAAATTACAGTTTATATGTTTCAAAGAGCAAGTATCTGCATTTCTAAGTATTTCAGTTGAACTGTATATACTATACATCTTCTCTGCTTCTCTTTCACAACTGCAATCAGTTCATTGTTGTTAAGTAAAATGGTTGTTAAGAGAACGAGACAAAGATACTGTGAAGATTGCTCATTGCTGTCTCATTCAAATAAAATATAAAATTCTCTTGTGCAGCTATGCCAACATTATTCCCAACTCTAGCATGCATTGCCAGGAACAGAAATTTGATTTAAGTGTGTGCATTAGTCAGAAAAATGATTTTCTTTTTACTATTGACAAATTTTAAAATACTTTTCGAAGTAGTTGCTAAACATGGAGTTGCTCTAGTTGTTTACAAATATTAAAAATTATTCCTACAGATGAATACTATTCCAGTATTACAAATTTGTCAGCAATTCCTATAACAGAGAATGACAATTTAATTCTAGTTCCATCCTAAGTGCATTTAAACAAGCAAGGGGAATAAATGAATGGAATCTAGAGATGCTAAAATGGAATTATTTTGTCTGAATAGATTTCTTTTCAGCCCATTTCCTATACATATATTTTTTAAAAATCAATAAAATTCATTATATCATCCCATAATATTATAAGAATTGAACCCAGACCATTAAGTCCCAGGAGTCGAGTTCAATTTGAAAGAACTCTATCCCTTTAGGCCTAGAAAAATATGAAGCAATTTTTAAAATAAGGAGTTCCTTACTATTTCTACTGGGACCTGGGTTAAAACTCTTCATTTTTAAATTAAATCTGTGCTAAGGAGTAGAAGGCAAAGTGCATATTCATCATTCAATTTCTCAATAGCTAATTTAGATGGTTATCTCAAAATGCATCAAAGTATACTGCACTTGGAAGTGACACCATGACGCTCTCTTCGTCCTGGACGTCAGAGAGCTCATTTACAGATACAAGGGAAAACTATTGAAAGAGAACATAGAAATAAGCCCAAATATGCAATTTCTTCTAAATTTTAACAGCTTTAAACTGTACGTTGTCAATGCTTTCTTGAAAAAAATATAGAATTCAACTGCATTACTGGATTTATAGTATCTTTCTCTAATATGTCCCTTATAGAATTATCTTGAGCTCCTCTCTGTAGTTCTGCCAAGAAACATTTTTTTAAAAAGAAAGTATGTGTAACTAATAGTGTGCCTTGAAGCTTTGGATAACGTTTAGTGGACAAACAGGAATTTCAGATATTTGTAGTAACAAAATGTTCTTCAGTATTGGCCATGTAGCTATAGGTATTGGAATAGTGATTCAGTATATGGCCAAACACATATTATTCACCTTTGTATTTGTACATACATGCAGTATAAATGTCATTAAGCAAGGTAAGATTTAGATAAACGTAAGGCTCACACGCACTGCTCTTGACTGGAGTAGACACAAAAAGAGTACATAAAATTATTGTGTATAAAATTTACCAATTCATATTTTTTTCATGTAAACTGATAAAATACAATCTTGATTGAACTACACCTAAGAATTCCTATTCTTTTTAATGCTACAATATGAAATAAACAACATGATGCTATAAAAGCTGAAATGTTTACTTGGGAAATACAATAACCATATTTTAAAGAAAGAAATTAAAATGAAGCATTTAAAAAGAAATACCAATGAAGTCTTTAACTCTTGGGCTGAAGTTCTGCAAGACAAGGTCTACAAGATACATAATTTATATGTATGTTTCCAATGCTATTTTTTAAAACAATGCATTCTCTGATGTATGCACTAATGGAAACCCTGATGTAAACAGCATTGGCAATATAATGTAATAAAGTCTCTACTCTCGGTAAAGGCAAACACTCCTGCTTCATCAGATCAGAATATTTGCTCCTATTCTGAAGTACAAATGTAAATCAACACAGCCATAATATCAAATCTTACTGGTAAAAATGTGTACACATCTTAAAAAGAAAGCTTATCCACCCCAAAAATTATCCAGGTGGTCTATGTGATTATAAAAACAAGAATGGAAAATGGCAGAAGCCTAATTCCAGTTGTATCTTCCAGACGAGGGTGGCAATGGGTAAGGTCTTCCATAACCCTGCAAAAATAAATAATAAAGTATTATTTTATTAATTCCCAGCTTTTACCCAAAAGTGACACACCATCCAAATATTTATTATTGTGTAATGCAACAACAAAGACGTGGAAATACAGATGGTCCTCAGTTAATGTTAACTATTGCGACAATTGTCATTGCTAAGTGACATGGTCCTAAAGCACTATATCATGTGATGGCACTGCTTCGTGAAGGCAATCCCAACACTCCAGGTTGCTCTCATTAAATGAATCACTTGGTTGTCATTTGCATCCCCCTGCAAACTTTCCCATTGACTTTGTTGAAAGCTGGCAAAGAAATCTGTAAATGGCAACCATACGACTGCAAAACATTGTAATATAATAGTGACACACAAGACAAGTGCCTGAATTGTATACACATGTCCACAGGTATGCTGCAAGAGCTGGAAGTCCAGGGACTGGTTGTAAGTACCATTCATTTACCTTCACTGCAAGTTCGAACAGTTGTTAAATGAGTTGTCATTAAGCAAGGACCGCCTGTATGATAAGTATGTTGTTTATACAAGAAGTTTTGGATTTATAACCAAAATTGGGACAGAGTTTTATTTAAGTCAGTTCTTCTCAATTATTTTGCTACAATCCCCCCCCCCATGAAGAAGTAAACATATTATACACCCCTCAACTCTTCGATCTGTGCCCCAATGGAATTTTAGTGTTAATATTTATTATTTTATTAATTATAAGCTGCAAGCAAACTATTGCCTGGGGAAGGCTGTACTACCCACTTACTAAGTCCCACAGAACTCAGTGGAGCCTGTTTTTGGTTAGGGAATCAATTGAGAGGGACCACGCATATTCTCTGGGGAACACATGCCCACCCACCCCCGGCATTGCTCTGTGGCCCCCCTGGGGGGGCACTATTTGAGAAGCACTGATTTAAAGCAGAAGCAACTGTGTGATTAAGCCTGATTTTTTCCAAACCATTTTTATGGTTGTTGTTTGAATTACTTGTATATAGCTATGTGAATTCATTTTCTTGATTTAGTTTTTATTTTTTGCTGGAAACTGGATTGGTTTTTTTATGGGTTTTATGTTGTGATCTTTAATGTTATAAGCTGCCTGGAATCACCTATATGTGACTTGGCCACATAAATTTGTTTAATAAATAAATAATGAAATATATTCTAGATTCCCACAAGGAAACTCAACTGGAAACTAGCAAAAAAGTTGCAAACTGCAGTCATGTGACCATAGATGCTGTAACCAGTCATACATACAAACCAGTTGTACAGTGCCTGAAATATAGTCATGTGATCTTGGGTATGGGCAGCACGGTTCCACTTCCTGGAAGAACTTTACAGACCATAAAGCACCCTGTCCAAGGCTGCCATGCGTTAATTTTAAATTCACTGATTTTTGCTTGCCTAGTCTCATTAAATCAATCAACTCCACATTTGGAGCTTCTTTTTTCATTTAGTTAAAAATCTGTGGCAAATACAAACAAAAGCAGGATAAAGAATTTATCTTATAGTGCATGTTAAATGTCCCATACATAACATTTAGTTAACTGCCAGATATTTAAGCTATGCTTTTGACCTTTTGCAGTATCTGAAGTTTAGAATGAGTTTGATTCAAAATAAGCATATAATGCAAAGCTGCATTGGACCAGTCCAATGTACTCTAGCATCCTGTTCTAAATGCCTATATAAAGCCTATGAATATCTTGAAAAGTCTGAACATTCTTATTAGTTTCTTCCAGCAATAGTAATTATTAAGTTTACAGTATCTGGTTCTGGAGGCAATGTTTGGCATCATGATAAATAGCCAATAATAATCTTATCACCTTTAGTAAATTTGCCTAATCCAGATTTTTCCTGATCAACATCTACTGGTAGTGAATTCCAAAGATTAATTGAATGCAGTTTAATTAATTCAATTCATTAGATTTGTATGCCACCCCTCTCCCAACCTTAACCTCATGTCCTCTCTGAGATATATTTTTCTAAGTAAACTAAGCCTCACTGTTATATGCAGCCTCCATTAGAGGTTGTTTCCTCACGTTATCCAAAAGTTGCCATTAAATCATAATTTTAGCTGTGACAGAAGAAATGATTAAATACTTGGAAAGTCGTCATATTTAATTCTTATGAAAACAGGTTCATGGTAGCAAATATTCCTGAAGAAATTTGTTTTGTAATTTCACATGAATGTTGATATCTTTGAATAGAAGGTCTGGGGATTAAATCTAATCTGCAGTGAGCTTGCTGATGCAGCAGTTGCCATCCCAAGAGCAAGTAAATAGATTGTGGATCTATTAGTAACCCAGATGATACAACCTCCTTTTTTGTTTAGAATTTTGTTATCCAGAATATTTTAAAACATCCCCCAAATCTGAATTCATATTTATATAGCTTTAGAACCTACATTCTTTGGGAAAATATGAAATGAACAACATATGACCTTAACAATCAGTATTATTTTGATTATATTTTTCAATTTTGCATTTTGCACATCAAGCAGAAAGCAACTGCTAATGGTAGCCAATGACACAACAAAAGCTATTCTAGATATTGGAAGAAGCTAGCATGGTCTACAACTCTGAGATGTATTTATGTTCACAGGATTTAAGCTTTTGTTATCAGCACCTAATGTGACATAGACAGTAGCTTTTGAACCATATCCCAGTGATTCTTGCTTGAGTATTTGGACAGCTCCCCCTATAACTGGTCAAGAAATCTCTACCAAATGCATGGATGGCAGCTTGTCAACGGTTTGCTACAATTTCAATAGACGCTGAAATTGCTGATACGCTTATACTTCCATGTAGTCATCCTGATACTGCAGACATGCAAGACAGAAATATCACTGGATTACTAAATTTGAATGCTAGGAATGAAGTGTCAGTGGATAAAGTCAGCAGGGGGGGAAATCAAGATTAGGAAAGCATTTTTCTTTCAGACTGTGCAATTTTAATTATGAGATGACTACAAAATGGATTTAAACTACCTACAACTGGTAGTGGAAAGAATTTATCACCCTAAATTTAGTTACATGTATCCATATTAGGAAAATATTCAAGAAATAAATGTTTAAGAACCAGATGCATTCAAGTAGATTCTTAATTCATCAATCAAAAGATAATTAAAGATGAAATAGTCACAGTAACCATATCTCATTAACTAACATGACTTTAATGAGTTAAGTTTCTCTGGATTATAATAAAATAATCAATTCACTGGATTTTTGAAGCATCTTGTAAAACACTAAATGTTTAATGTTTACCTAATGTTTACCTAATATGGTCTTATATTATATACAGGAAGATAACACCACATCCTATCATAATGAACAACTGAGATGTCGCTTTTTAAATTATTTCTTAGCCTATCCCTTTAGGGGACCACACAGAAATCACATTTTTTAAAAAATTACCTGTCTTCCACGTTCCCTCTGATCACCGGGCCTTTGTGGATAATTCATGAGTCCCCCTGGGCCCACCGGACCTTGATATTGATATGGTGATCCCTGGGAATGGGGCATGCGATTCCAGGCAAGAAGAGGAGTGGCTCCAGAGTTCCTAAAACGGGTAAAAATAGAGGTGGAGATGATATACGTTATGCAGTGTAATTATTTTTATTTATTAGAAAACAATAGTTTCGCAAATAATTAAAGTTGACTGCATTTTTCAGTTCTGATTAGCATATAGCTAATTTATTCAAACATTTTGGAGCCTTTTTAGTTCATTAGAATAAAGTCACTTCTTACTTATTAATAGAACAAGAAACACACACAAAATTGAAATATTCTATACACTATGGTGTTTTTCATTTTCTTATATAAATTAGCAACAAACAACACCCAGTCCTTAAATACAATAGTAACCATCCATTACTGACTTTTTAACATGTCTGAAGTATCGATTTAGAATAAATCACATTATCAGAAAATAACATATATCAAGAATAAGCAAGTGGAATAGTAAAGCTTTATTCTCTGGACATTCAGACCACAATTAAGAATATATTCTTTTAATTAATTGCAGGTTATAAATGAATTCTTACTGCTGAGTAGTTTGAATCTAGGGCAGTATTAGCTGTTATCTCTACACACCTCTATTATTTTACTCAATATGTCAGGAGGTCTGATCATAAAGAAACCTTTTTAAGTTCTATTGATGCCTGTTTCAATTGACCAGTGACCTAGCAACATAAGCACTAATTGGCATAGACAGACAAACATTTGCTCTATAGTTTATATGGGAACACAAATGCAATGTCTATTATCACTGAGAATACTATACTAAATCATTAACAAGAAACGGTTCAAGTGTCCAGATCAACAGGTGTCTAAGAACAAATATAACTTATTAGAAACACACATACACACACAAACCTCAGAAAAACAGATTAACACCAAGAGCACCCTGAGATAGGAGTTAAATCAGTGTGAACAAAAGCTCATGAAAAAACCCAAGCAAAATACTTGATCATTAAATACTAGATGATTAATAAATGTGATTAATAAAATTGGCTGGTTAGGCAATTTCTTACAATGTAGAATACCAACATACACAGTGCTTGGAGAACAGACATCAGACCTCATTTGAGAATACACTCTAGCAATTGCTAATTGAGTCATAATTTAATCTGTAAGAAATTACCTGCATGTGGTATAAGAATGAGTTAATATTTTTTAATGTTCTTGTGGACCTCTATAAAACTAGACGTCTAAGAATTCTAGTCTATAAAACTAGACGTCTAAGAAAACAAAATAACTCTTTTTTGTTTGGTGAAACAAAGACAGCTTTACAACAGATTGAATCCAATAACATAACCCTGTTAGTGAATGACAAATGAAATCAATAGAACAAATTCCAAATTCTGTCTCCTGTTTATACACAAACCATCCTGGAAGTAGGTTTGAAAACGTGGGAGGAAATATAATGTTAGCTTGTACTCCGTGTTTCCATTAAAGAGCTGTGAAGTATTCTAAAATGTTCTATGTGTTTTTGCTTCTTTCACCAAGGAGAAGTAAAACCCTTGTGCTCTAATTCCAATATCCCAACAGTGCATGAAGGAACTTTATTCTCCTTGGTCACTGATTAGCAGTGATAACTACCAGTAAGTGATATTTTCCAGGGTGAGCAGGCAGGGATTGTTGCTCTAGGACAGTGATGGCAAACCTATGGCACGTGTGCCACAGGTGGCACACCGAGCCATATCTGACGGCACATGAACCGTTGCCCTAGCTCAGTTCTAATGTGTATGTGTGCATCAGCCAGCTGATTTTCAGTTCACACGGAGGCTCTGGGAAGGCATTTTTGGCCTCTGGAGGGCCTCTGTGGGGCAGGAGAGGGTGTTTTCACCCTTCCCAGGCTCTAGAGAAGGCTCTGGAGCTTGGGGAGGGCAAAAAGCATCTCTAGGAAGAGGTGAATGCTCAGGAGCAAAACTGTTGAATGGGTCAGATTCAGTCCAGATGCTTCAGAGTGAAATGGCAGCCCAAATACAGCACCTCATTAAAGAAGTTGCATTTGTCTAAACTGCAGGGGAAGCCTCCCTAGAAATATGTATTTCAGGCACTGAATGAAATAGCTGTGTTCCCATGTGTTTCAAGGCAGTTCCTTCTAAGTGAATCCAAAAAACTAAACAGCCCCACTTAGCAGTGGGCTTGGAAACATGGATTGTTTCCTGACCTATGATGACTCCTTGTTTACCAAATGTTTTTTTTAAAAGAGAAAACTGGATACATTTGATCCACCAATATCATGCAGTCTCAACCTAGAGAACATACAAGAAATATACTTTGGAATATTCCACCCCATTGTTCTGGAATGTCCATATTCAAAATGGCATCCTTAATAAATGGAAACAAAATATAAAATATAATACTTTTAAACTTTTATATTACATTTTTGTTTTTATCATTGAGACATTTATCTTCTGTAATTAACTACCACTTTCTTAAATACATTACCCCACTATTATTTGAAAGAATACAACACGTACGTGGAGTTAGAGAGTTCAGCCTGACAACATACCTGTTCCTTTTTAAAATATGTATCTTTTAAAAGTTCTTGGTAGGTAGATATGGTGTTTTTCCAAAAAGAAGGCCTGATCTTATTTTCTTTTGACTCCTGAAAAAATGGCTAGACCTTCTTTTTGGAGGGTTCTAATTATTATTATTATTATTATTATTATTATTATTATTATTATTATTATTATTATTAATTGGATTTGTATGCCGCCCCTCTCCGCAGACTCGGGGCGGCTAACAACAGTGATAAAAAACAGCATGTAACAATCCAATACTAAACAACTAAAAAACCCCTTATTATAAAACCAAACATACATACAAACATACCATGTGTAAATTGTAAGGCCTAGGGGGAAAGAATATCTCAGTTCCCCCATGCCTGATGGTAGAGGTGGGTTTTAAGAAGCTTACGAAAGGCAAGGAGGGTGGGGGCAATTCTAATCTCTGGGGGGGAGCTGGTTTCAAAGGGCTGGGGCTGCCACAGAGAAGGCTCTTCCCCTGGGTCCCGCCAAACGACATTGTTTAGTTGATGGGACCTGGAGAAGGCCCACTCTGTGGGACCTAACTGGTCGCTGGGATTCGTGCAGCAGAAGGTGGTCCCTGAGATAATCTGGTCCGGTGCCATGAATTATTGACTCATCTCGTGGCCATGGCATCGACAGCCCTGCCCAGCAGGACACTACTGCTGGCCTACTTCTTCTATGGCCACATCACTTGCATGCATTGCCCTGGCCTCCATTCTGCCTTCAGATTCCTGCCAGAAGGCATCAGCAGCTGATAACAGAGATCCAGATCGATCCGGAGCTGTGTTAGTGGCTGCAGATGTCTTCCGGAAAGTCCTCTGTAGCCGATAATAGAGCTCTGGATGGATCCAAAGTTCTGTTATTGACTGCAGATGCCTTCCGGCCTCTGCAGAAGTGGTCGCAGAAGAAGGCGAGGCAGGTGTCGGGGTGTGTGAGGCCTGATAAGTAGGGCAGCTCCACCATAGCTTATTTTTTTACCTCTGTGCCTCGGCCCAACCCCTACATCCCAGGGTGGGCAGGGTCTAAATAAGGGCTAATTGTATACGTAGGGCTTAATTTGATCACATGTACTAAAAAAGTGATAGGGCTTCTTTTCAAAATGAGTCGTCTTTTTGGAGAAACATGGTAGGAAGGAAACTTGAATAATTAATTGATAATTAATAATTTAAAACTAAATATCCTGAGAGATACAGAGACCTCATCATGAATACATGCAATATAGTTAACATATGAACAAATAAACAGGCTCCCCCAAACAAAACATTACTATTCTCTTTGTATAAAATTAAAATTTTAATCATGTCATTTCTTCTGTATTTTACCTCCTTACCCTAATTTTACTCAAGTCAAGACATATTTTTTCTTTGTTAAATATAAAAAAGCTGAATAAAATATTAACCTTGTCACTGAGAAACTTACAATGAAAGCATCAGAGCACTAGAATTTCTTGCATTCCATTTGCTGATGAAGACATTCCAGTTTAGAAATATAATACAGAAAAATTAAATCTGGGATTCACCAAATATAATTAAAATTGCAATGAATTAATTGGAAAGTAAAGCAATATCTTTTGTTATGACTTCTTTTCTTTTACCATGGAACAATGTGTGACCCTACATTCAAATAAGCAATAATTTTAAATGTACAATATCATTCTATACTATATACTATAAATTATTGACAGATATTCTTCTGCAAACTCCAGGATATCTGGTTTTAAGGGCACACATTCAGCTTCTCACTGAAGGACACATATACAAGACATCCCTTATTATCAAACCATGTCACATTCTCTCTGTTCCATGGTACTTATTGGACTGCAGATTCCTTAATCCTCCCTAGAGTCCCTCCTGTATTTAATTCAGTTCAGTCTTAAGTAGTTAAAGAAACTGTTTTCAGTAGCAACTAATAACTACTGACCTATAGTGACACAGCCCTACAATAGACTTGTCAGGCCTGAAAAAGCTGTACCAAAGAAGCTGATTAGGACTTCAAGAGGTCTGTAGCAAGAATCAATGGCTAGTCTGTGCTAATACTCTGGTTCCAACACAGAGATGCTAAAAGTGGACCACCATTAGTTATGCCTCATTAAGTTCCACAACTCTACTAAAAAGAAATTTGTTTAGCCTGTCCAGAACCTAATGCAGGTCTGAGCAGCCTGTGCTAAAATTCAATGCTATAAAAGCTTCGATGAAATAGGGGCCAAATCTAAAGAATGCTACATCCCATGAAAGTTAAATTTCATGGAAAAAAATTTTGTTTAGAAAATTTCCCCAACAACTAAAACTAGACAGTAACCATGACTATTAAGAACAAAAAGGTACGAAAGACCAAATTATAACTTACCCAAAACTTTTCAAATATAAAGGAAAAACTTAAAATATATTTTACAGAATATATATCTCATCGTACCTGTCAAATCTTTGTGGTGGTTGTTGAAATAGAGGAGTAGGAGCTTGCCAGGAATCTTGGGGCCTAATATCTATAAACAAAACAATGTAATATTAAATCAAATTAAACATTAGCATTATACTTAAATTTAAATTATAACAGTGAAAACATTAAATACAAGCAATGGCACAATAGGGCTATCATTTGGATTGTAGAAATCTGAATAACCTCTATAAAATTGTGACTCTTTGTTTATGCTGGTTTATAGTCATAATAAAGATTTGATTTGGTTTTTAACTCTTTGGAGCCTGTTGCTCTTGTAGCTATCCAGACTTTTAGCCCAGATACAACACCTACAAATATAACAAAACAACCTTCCCACCAAAGCAACAGAGATAAGTGAAAACTCTTACCTATATAATTAATGGTAAGTAAGTCTTATTGTAACTACTACCACCTAAAGGCTACATTACTATATTGTATACTGATGACAAATTACAATGATTGTTTAAATGGTTATGTTGTTGCCTATGTGGCAGGAATTGTCCACTTAATCCCTTATTGTACATCCTGTTTTTTGTTTTGGAAAGCTATATAATAAGATAATAAATAAACAGATTTATTTATTGGTGGGCTTGTACCAGTGCGGTAAGTGACTTTGCACTGGTAGCAGCTGCCAGATCTCGCAATTTGTGTGTGACCACATCGGTGCCAGTCCTTCGGGCATCACCATTTTTTTCTTGAATTTTTGGTCATTTTTGCTTCCGCGCAAGCAAAAAAATTGCCCAAATCTCATGCGCATGCGTACCGCCTCACAGGATTTCAGTGCATTTTTGCTTCCAGCGCATGCATGAAAGCAAAATCACACTGGGGATATGCGTGCACACATGCAAGAATCCTCATGCTGCGTATGCAGCGCATCAGTAGCAGGTAAGAGGAATCTGCCCTGTTCTGCCAGGCTCTATGGTATGAGTCTCCCGAAAATTCAAGGGTACAAATTTCAGACACACACACACACTTGAAAGTTCAAAAACAATGTTCTTTATCACAAAAATTCAAAAGAAACAAAGCACCCTTTTTGTATTGCAAAGAGCACTCGTCCCAAAACAACCTGGTAGTCTGTACAATCCCCTTAATTAGTCCTTAAGTACTTAGCTAGCAGCTATGAAGGAACGTCACAGCCCTCCTTCTTCCATGAAGTGAAACACACACACACTTTGCTCTGCTTTGGTTTCAAAGTCATGAAAAATCAACAAACAAAGTCTGGAAACAGCAAGGCACAGTCCTGAAGAAACAACGATCAGATAATCTTCCACAATGGCCAAGCCATCACGCTGCTATTTATATCAGCAGCTCTAATTACTGGAGCCCCACCCAAACACAGGTGGCCTCTCTTATCTCCTGTAATATTTCTTCAATTGGTCTCTTCGATGCATAATTCTGCGCATGCGTGGGTCTAACACTTCCTCATCCGAATAGACCAAAGATAATGGAGATTGGCTTCCTGGGCTGTGTGCCAAGTCCCCCTCTTCCAAGTCACCCCCACCTTCTTCGTCTGAGGAAACTGCACTACCTGACTCTGTCGGCAACAAAACAGGCCTATGACATGTTGATGTTTCCCCTGCATCCACCTCCACATTCCTTGGGGCAGGAGCTGGGCCAGAGCCAACCACAACACTGCCCCGGTTAGAGATGTACTATTGCTAATAAGACAAAGCATTTCAGCTATCCAAACACCTAGCCACTATACTCTTAAACTTTTCTTTTACAAGTAGTCCTCGAGTTACCACCTTTTGTGTAGCAACCATTTGGAGTTACAACAGCATTGAAAAAAATGACTTATGACCATTTTCAACCTTACAACCACTGTAGCATCCCCATGGTCATATGATCAAAATTCACATGCTTGGCAACCCATTCACGTTTATGACGGTTGCAGTGTCCCGGGGTCATGTGATAGCCATCTTTTGACTTTCTGACAAGCAAAGTCAATGGAGAGTAGCAACATAAATGTTGGGCTCAATTATGCCTGTAAGTTAAGAACTATCTGTACTACAAATGTACAACAGAAATATATGAGAAGAATATCACATCAACAAGCTGCGCTATTAAATGTATTTATGACAGTTGTACTGTCCTTGGGTGTGTGTGTGTCATATAATCACCATTTGTAACCTTCCCAGATGGCTTCTGACAAGCAAAGTCAATGGGGAATGCCAGATTTGCTTAAATTAAGGACTGCATGATTCACTTAACAAATGTGGTGATTTGCATAACAATGGTGGACAAAAAGGTCATAAAATGACGTAAAACTCACTTAACTGCCTTGTTTAAAATGGACATTTTGGGGGTCAGTTGTGGTTGTAAATCAAGGACTACTTTATTACACCCATTAAATTGTTAATATTCATAGTGATTTCTACACTGCCTCTGTCAACTGAAACTAAAAAAATGGACTCTCTGGAAGAAAACCTGAGCTGCTTTGTTCTAGATCTAGAAGGCTTATATTTGAATGATCTGACCTGAACAAAAAGGCTTTCATGGAAGTACTTGAGAGAAGTGTGTGCAGAGCAGAGATGACTGCAACTTACCTTTGCAGGATGAAAACGGAATCTAGTTTAGTTTTCAAGAACAGCAATTCCCACTTTATGTACTATCAAAATCATTTATGCTCAACAGGCAAAACAATTTAACTTTGTAGAGTATTTCTCATTACTCCCTTGTAGATATTTGAAAATCGTATTTAAATTTACTTATATGATACTGCATTTTTCAGAGTATAAGATTTACCGAAGTATAAGATGCAGCTTAGTTTTGGGGGAGGAAAACAAGGAGAAAAAAAAAATCTACCTCTATCTCTCAGCAAACAGCACAGCTGTGTATTTCTGTGCATGTGCGCCTGACCCATAGAAATAGCAAAGAATTGGAGAAATATACATTATGGCAATATATTAATGCCAGAATTTTTTCTTGATTGCAGTCACACTAACTCCTTCCTATTAATTAAATAGATCTACTCCAAACATGACTAAGTCATGTTTAACTCAGCTGCCTTATGTTAATATTAAAACAGGACACTTACATTTCAGATAATACTTTTACAGATCTTTAAAATTGATATGACTTTCTGGAAGTATAGTTATTCTCTGCTATTTAAAAGAACATACAATACCACTGAGTCTCACCAGATTAAGCATTTATTTTAAAAAAGCTTCCCCATTTTATCATATAGAACAATAATAAAGCAGTCTTTAAAAAACAAGTCTAATAATTTGAACATTATACAGACATTTATAGTTATTGACTTACCTGCTTACCTCAGCAGAAATTAAAAATCTGTGCCTCTCTCCCAGCAATTGGCCTCTTTGCAGCTAGTTCCACTCTTAATTTAGTATGTGGCCCAATTTCAAATCAGCTGAGGGTCGGGAAGCTGATAGAGTTCCTTGGCTTAACAAGCTTTGTGGTGCTTGCTGCAAGGAGGTAAATTGCTGGGAGGCAAAGGCCAAAGGGTTGGACTGGCTGGGGCTACATTTGGTGTGTAAGAAGCACCCATGTTTTCACCCTCTTTTGGGGGTGTAATTAATAGCACCTTCATAAGGAAAACATGGGAGAGCAACTATCACACACACACACAAGTAATTTCGTTTCTAAAATTTATTCAACAATTGATCACTAATTCTGTACAAAATCCATTTTTGAGGAAGAAAAAAAGGAAAATAATTAAAATAAGTTGTCCCATCCACCTTCATAATGCAGCCCTTAGAAAATTATAAAAAGAATCAGAAGCTGCATATCATAGTAGAGCGCATTTTGTTCTGGAAATATTTACTATGAAATATACAATGCCATATTAAAAGACAACACTTAAATATAGTTCTCAGTTGAAAAATATAGAATGAGAAAATAATAACAATGGAAAACAATTAATACCCAACTTTTGGACTATTCATTACAGCTAGGAAAGAAAATAGAAGAAAACATAAAAGTGAGAAATTCAGACCCATAATACAGATCATGGTAAAAAAAATGGACATAAGGAATTCATTGGTGTATAAAATGTAAACAATTCCTGGAACTGTGCTGAGATTTAAACTGCTCTTTCTAGTAGCAACTCAAGTGACAACTTGTGCAATCAGTGTGGCAATCAAAGATTTTATGTTTACCAATTTAAAAATGCTCTGCCCCCCCCCCCGCTTGATTAATAAAAAGTCAGCTAATTGACAAGTTTCTGAGTGAGATGAAAGTAATACAATCATACTCAAGACAGCAAAAACCAAACCTGTATTCACATAGTGCTTCCAGACTCCACTTGACTCTTAGAAGCTATCAGCATATAATTATTCATCAACTGAAAATCGACACATCAATATGAAATCATGGAATGCCACAAACCTCCATTGCTAGCCGAGAGAGCTGAAGCTGAAATGATTACATTACTTTGCCATATTTTAATACTGATTCACTTATAAAAATACATTATGGCTTTAAAAATAAGAAAACCAAATGTGAAGTGGATCTTGACAAGCCAGTAAAATCAACAAATAATATTTAACATGATTTCTCAAATAAACATTCCCTTCCCAAAGATATATGAACAAATACTGTATAGATATATAATTCAATAGTATCACTAGGACTTGTAGAGTTTAAGTCTAAACACTGCAAATTTGGTTGTCTAGGACAGTGTTTCCCAACCTTGGCAACTTGAAGATATCTGGACTTCAACTCCCAGAATTCCCCAGCCAGCACTTCTGGGAGTTGAAGTCCAAATATCTTCAAGTTGCCACGGTAAGGAAACACTGGTTTAGGATACATTTACTTATTTTTGTTGACATTTCTTTACAGAATGGCCCATTTGTTGTCCTAAAGCTCTTTTTCAGTTTACTCACAGCCGCACTGACTACAGTGTTGACTTTCATTGGCATGATTTCCAAAACTAGATTTCATTTCTTCTAAAGTATATAAAATTTGAGAATGATCTGAAAAGGGTGGACTCTTGTTCATTCCAGTTAACACCACCTTCCCACCTGTCATGAAAAACTGTTGTGCGCCGGAAAGTTACGTAAGGTTCAGATACAATATACTTATACTGCTCTCAAAAAGAAGCAACAAAAATGAATAAAATAATTAAGTAAAAAAACCCCTAATAATAATAATAATAATAATAATAAACAGACGATCCAAAGTGCAGACTCTGTAAAGAAACAGATGAAACAATAGATCACATAATCAGCTGCTGCAAAAAGATCGCACAGACTGACTACAAGCATAGTAGACACGATGCTGTGGCACAGATGATCCACTGGAACTTGTGCCGGAACTACCATTTACCAGTGGCAAAGAACTGGTGGGATCATAAGCCCGAAAAAGTGGTCAAAAATGAGCAAGCAAAACTACTGTGGGACTTCCAACTTCAGACTGACCGAATTCTGAAGTATAACACACCAGACATCCTGATTATGGAGAAAAATAAAGTATGGATCATCGACATCGCAATCCCAGGAAAGGTGCAGAATTGAGGAGAAGCAGCTAGAGAAATTAGTGAAATACGAAGATCTAAAAATCGAGCTGCAATGACTCTGGCATAAGCCAGTGAAAGTGGTCCCAGTGGTACTTGATATGCTGGGCGCAGTCAAAAAGTCAAATGTCTCAGCAGACATTTGAAAACCATTGGAATTGACAAAATCTCCATCTGTCAATTGCAAAAGGCCGCTTTACTAGGATCGGCAAACATAACTCGCCACTACATCACGCAGTCCTAGGTGCTTGGGAAGCGCCCAACTGGTGATGGAATACGAAATCCAGCATAGTGATCTCGTTTGCTGTGTTATATATAATAACCTGAACTGCATCTATGTCCTTGCTGGACCTGTCTTTGGATTAGGCAGAAGAGGAAGGCGCGCCAAGGGCATTTAATCCTGGAGGGTGACTGCAGCAGTACTGTAGCTAAGAGCTTTCCTTTGTCTGAGGCAGATCTAGCAAAGTCAGCAAGGTCTTCCATGCACCCATTGATAGCCTCTCAGATTCTGAAATTCAGCCCACTCTTCCACCCTTCCCCCATCCTAAGCAGAGACATGCTCAAAAGCATCAAAGGTCAGGCAGGAGAGTTGAATTGAAGGAATCCTATATCCCAGCTAAGCATTTGCATGGAGGCTCAGTTTGGCTTGGCTTATTTATTGGTTTCCCTCTCTAAGACAAAACACTGAGAACAACTTTTCAAGTCTTGGCATTTTGGGGTTCACCTTGTTGTGTCATGTGGTGTCTGAATTCTGCCTGACCATGTCTCCTTTCTTTTCGTTTGGATATGTTGCTTGTTTATTGGATTCCTGGACTCAACCCCTGCCAAGGATGTGATTGCATTTGTTCTTTTTGTCCTATGATCATGGTAAAAAAATGAATCTTTTCCTCTAAAAGTTTTATCTAAACCTTGCTACTGCTGCACTAAGGAAAAATCCAGATTGCTGTCTTGATTAACAGTCAGTAGTGCTAACAAAGAGAAGTCAGTTGCAGAGCATGACAAAAAACATGCATCTTGCAGTTTCAGTAATCCAATCCAAGTAAGCACTAATCTGAACCCAATCAGCATACTTTCCATACATGTTTATCCCAAAACATGAAAATCAGACCTGAAGCAACAGAACAATTTGGACAACTCTTAACCAAATCACAATCACTTAGATTAGAGGTGTCAAACTCAAGGCCGGTGGGATGCTTAGATGTGGAAACAGCAAAGAACCGTCCCGTGATCCCCCTGCCAGGAAATGTGGTCCTCCATTTTCACTGGCAGAGGGTTACAGGGCATCGTTGCAGCTAAAAACGGAGCTCAGGAGCCTATTTTCACTGGCAGATCGCTTGGGCCACCACAGGCGCCCCGATACGAGTGATGTCAAGCTAGCCACACCCATTTGATCTCACGTCCCCTAGATCAAACACAATCCTGCTGCAGACCTCAATGAAATAGAGTTTGACATCCCTGGTTTAGACCAACAATCAAGAAGTAAACAATACCCCAATCAAAGAACTACCAATGCAGAAAATATTTAATAACAAGGACCCATCAAGAATATTCCCAGCAACACTGACAGGACAAGCCACTAATATATAAAAATTAAAGCAAGCCCTACTGGTTTTTGGCACTGACAATGTTACATAGTTTGTAATGAAATGTCTGCAATGAAACCAGCAAGTTCAGAGAGCACCAAGGACTCACATTAGCTTATTTGTAACATTCTATGATCTTTCATGGAACTGAAAGTTCCTTTCAAAGTATCAGCAGCTATCAAGAATGAGAGAGAGGTACTGCCTCTCTAAAATTCGAACTCTTTGTTTGCTACAAAGCTAAGCTCCATTTCATACTGAATAAGTTGAATTATTAATGTACCTTAAATTGAAAACTTTCTTAGAGTTTTACTCCAAAAGTATTTTAATAAATTTGATAAAAATCAAACCCCCCCCAAAAAATCAAATTTTTTAATTAAAAAAAAATCATCAATTTTATCCAATCTGATATTAATCAAATTTAGCTTGCTGAGTGAATGCAACCAAATGAATTGTGTGAACACAGCCAATTTCTTTTGAAAATTATTTCCTTATCAATGGGGAGAGAGGTATATGCCACCAGATCCATTCTCCGACAACATCTATATTTACTCAAAATTTGCTGAGTTTGATTACCAGCCTTATTTAGAATATGAAGTTGGAAAGCATAATATCAGAGGCCACTGGTGAATTTGTGCTTCAACTGAATGGGAAAATTCTCAGATCATCTTCTCATCCCTAACAGAAGAGAAGCTCTTCTGTGAAGAAATGCTTTTAAATCGCTTAAAACAGACTCAAGAACAAAAAGCTACTATTATGCCTATGACATCAGCAAAAAAGTTTTATTCAACAAAGAAACTTGACAAAGAAGGCAAATGGAAAAAAAAAAATACTTACTTGACAGCAATTTGGGAATCTGATGCTGTGGTCTGCCTAGCAATGATCTATACGTGTTTGCTTGATTGTAAGCCCCAGGGGGGGCAATATTACTGTATAGTCCACTTCCTGATTGTCCTCTGTCCCTAGACATTGAATGTCTATAATGTAGGGAAGAAAAACAAAAGGAAATATTAATTTTCTAGGAAATAAATGAACCCAAAATAAACTGACCTCCGCATCATTCCATGAAGCAGGTGGCTTGCATTTCAGACTAGCACAAATATATATTCCTAAAACTCTGGTCAAACAGAGATATTATGGATGTAGAAATGTATTTATTTATTTTGAATCATGTACAACTGATTGTGGTGGATTAGAACCAGGAAGATCCAGTCCACTTTTAACCATGAACTGGATTATTTTTGGCTCATGGGTTTGCTATTGTTGGAATAAACTAAACAGAGACCCTGTGCCTTGAGCATAGGAAAGACAGGGTATAAATCTAATCATAACTATATGTATATCATGCATGCCCATCACTGTGGGAAACCAATCTCATGTAAGCAGTTTTCTGCACGTTAAAATATATGCAGGCTGATTTTATGAAGTCTTTCCAGAGTAACTAGAAGAAAATAAGATTATCTACACACAGTATAATAATCCATATAACTAAGATTATGTATGGCTCTTTAGGGGAGAAAGAAATCATGATTCCATGATTCCATTTGTCCTACCAAATGAAAAAAAAAGATTTATAAAAAAATATAACAATAGGTATTTCAAAGGATAGTGACTTTTGGGGACATGATTTATCACTCATTTGCTTTCAAGTTTTGCCTTCAAGTTATCCATGATGGTTGTAAGTCATGGTTCTTTTCATGGAATAGGTTCACATATCATGCTCTGACACATACATACAGTATCATCTTTGGAGTATTTGTTTGTTTGATTTTTTTTAATGCCGCCCTTCTCCTTAGACTCAGGGTGGCTTACAACATAGAAACATAGAAGACTGACGGCAGAAAAAGACCTCATGGGTCCATCTAGTCTGCCCTTATACTATTTCTTGTATTTTATCTTAGGATGGATATATGTTTATCCCAGGCATGTTTAAATTCAGTTACTGTGGATTTACCAACCATATCTGCTGGAAGTTTGTTCCAAGGATCTACTACTTTTCAGTGAAATAATATTTTCTCACATTACTTCTAATCTTTCCCCCAACTAACTTCAGATTGTGTCCCCTTGTTCTTGTGTTCACTTTCATATTAAAAACACTTCCGTCCTGAACCTTATTTAACTCTTTAACATATTTAAATGTTTAGATCATGTCCCCACTTTTCCTTCTGTCCTCCAGACTATACAGATTGAGTTCATTAAGTCTTTCCTGATACGTTTTATGCTTAAGACCTTCCACCATTCTTGTAGCCCGTCTTTGGACCCATTCAATTTTTTCAATATCTTTTTGTAGGTGAGGTCTCCAGAACTGAACACAGTATTCCAAATGTGGTCTCACCAGCGCTCTATATAAGGGGATCACAATCTCCCTCTTCCTGCTTGTTATACCTCTAGCTATGCAGCCAAGCATCCTACTTGCTTTTCCTACTGCCCGACCACACTGCTCACCCATTTTGAGACTGTCAGAAATCACTACCCCAAAATCCTTCTCTTCTGAAGTTTTTGCTAACACTGAACTGCCAATGCAATACTCAGATTGAGGATTCCTTTTCCCCAAGTGCATTATTTTACATTTGGAAACATTAAACTGCAGTTTCCATTGCTTTGACCATTTATCTAGTAAAGCTAAATCATTTACCATATTACAGACTCCTCCAGGAATATCAACCCTATTGCACACTTTAGAGTCATCGGCAAATAGGCAAACCTTCCCTACCAAACCTTCCCCTATGTTACTCACAAACATATTAAAAAGAATAGGACCCAGAACAGACCCTTGTGGCACACCGCTTGTAACCTGTCTCTGCTCAGAATACTGGCCATTAACAATAACTCTCTGATGTCTATGCTTCAGCCAGCTTGAAATCCACTGAACTATCCAGGGATTAAGTCCAATCTTCACTAATTTATCTATCAGCTCTTTATGTGGAACCGTATTAAAGGCTTTGCTGAAGTCCAGATAGGTAATATCCACGGCACCACCTTGATCCAACACCTTTGTGACGTAGTCAAAGAAATCAATGAGATTAGTCTGACATGATTTGCCTTCAGTAAAGCCATGCTGATTTGGCTCCAATAAGTTATTGTTTTTTAGGTGCTGATTTATCCTCTTTTTGAATAGAGTCTCCATCATTTTAACTATAACTGATGTCAAGCTAACTGGCCTGTAGTTACCAGCTTCTTCTCTACTGCCCTTCTTGCGGATAGGCACAATACTGGCCATTCTCCAATCCTCAGGAACATCTCCTGTTAACAGGGATTGGTTAAACAAATCAGTCAGGGGCGTAGCAATGACAGATCTGAGTTCTTTAAGAACTCTGGGGTGGATGCCATCTGGACCCAACATGTTAGCAATAGGGAATAAGTAAAATAAGCATATTATAAAGAACCATATAACAGATTTCCTCGAAAACTAGAGGGTGGGGGCTTGCTTTTCACACACACAAGATGATTTGAAATGCTCCTTTGCACCAAGCAGACCGATCAAAATCTTAGGAAACCAAAGAAAAAAAATAAGGCAAAAGCAGTTGAACAGTTGAATGGTCACTAAACAAACCGTTGTAAGTTGATGATTACCTATATGAGTAAATAAATGTAGATGAATAATACTAATTAATAACCAATAAAGCTCATAACTACTTACCCTAATGTTCTGAATGCTGACTGGTCCAAGTGAACCTGTCTCCTATCACGGTTAAAGCCAAGCTGTGGCTTCCAAGGTCTGCCATCATTGTTAGTTTTCTCCCAGTCACCTGGCTTCAGAACTGCTGCAGGTTTTCTGATTGTTAAGACAAAAATATTTAGTATAATTTTTTAGTATGTGTCTGAACAACAGAAGAGACCAGAGTCATCGGGTCCAAATTTCAGCATAGCTACTTACATTCTATTATCTAGTAAATGGTTCAGAAATATTTTGAAAAAAAAATACTTACTTTGCCCCAGATAATACAACTGCCTTAAAAATATAGTCTTCTTGGAATTGTGGATCTTTAAAGTTGATACTGGGAACAAAAAAAAATTGAAACAATTGTGAAGTTTTAATAAGACTAATAATCCAGATTTAATAATCCAGTTCTCACTATTTCATCTCGTTTTAAGATAAACATTTAAGCAAATTAATCAGAGATCAAGTCAAACATATCTCTTGCAAAGACAAATGTGTCTTGGTTTACTTGCTCTTTATTTTGTAAGGAAATCCAAGGTGTTTATCAGTGGACAATATCTCTAATATGATGTGTAAAATGCCACGAACTAATAGTTAATAAATGATATAATACCATGCAGATGCTTTTCATTCAATTGCATGTAGAGAAATTTTACAGCACATACATAGTCTTCATCTCAGAGTTATTCTCATAATATACTACTGTCAATTATACTGGCAGAGCCAACAGATACAACGATCCAAAATGGATCTATTTCTTAAGCTCATTTGCCCAAGGATTCTGACCATCTTAAAACAGATGGCTGGTGAAATAAGAAAAAAATTCTTTTCAAGCAAAAACATGAAAGGGATATGCAGAAACACAAACAAGAACATAATTTAAGGAATCCACCAGGATCAATCTTAGCATACTTTAGATCAAATATTGGTTCAAAAATATGCACGCATTTTGAAAAATTTAGAGGAGAAATGCCATCCTTTAAAAATGCTAATGTCTTTGCAAATTGAATATGGGTCACCAAATAGCAGGCACATGCATTTTTCAAGTGAAAAACAGGAATTGGGTACCCATGGCACACAACTCCATTTTTTTAATATTACCCTCTAAATGTGTCACAATTTGGAGATAGAATCTTCTGCTATTTAAGAACCTTCCCTCACCCCCTCACCAAAAGCCTGGAAAAATAGGGATGCTATAAAGGATTGGATAAGTCTGAGACAGAACTAATTCTCATCAGAAAAAGGTCTTGTGCGAGTTCAGCAATAACACTTGGCTTATTTTTTATGGATCTAATAATTTGAAATTAATGAAGCATGCCATTTTTGAGTCACAAGGTAAAAAGCCTTAAAAGATTAATTACCCTATTTTTTGGAATATAAGAGAGGGCCAAACTTGGGTGCATCTTATACACTGAATGTAGCCCCACCCAGCTTACCTCCACCCTTTGGCCTCTGTCTTCCAGTAATTTACCTCCTTGCAGCAAACAGAACAGAGCCTGTTAAGCCAAGCAACTGATTATCAGCTTCTCAACCCTCAGTTGATTGAAGCTGCAGGCAGGCTACATGCTAAAACTGAAAGTGAAACTAAAGCTGCAAGGAGGCAAATTGCTGGGAGATAGAGGCAGAATTTTATTTCCTTGTGCTAATCAGGTTGCTGAAATTGGATGCAAGGAGATAAGTCAATAACTATAAACGTCTGTACACTTATTTTTTTAAAGACTGCTTAATTATGTTAGACAATGGAGCAAAATGAAGAAGCTTTTTAAAATAAATGCTTGGTCTGAAGAGGCCCAGTGCTTTTGTATCTTCTTTTAAATAGCAAATAATAATGTATACTTCCAGAAAGCCACATCAAATTTAACAGCCTGAAATCTTCGGAGAGGGGTGGCATACAAATCTAATAAACTATAACTATAACAGTGTCCTTCTTTAGTATTAAGATAAAGCAACTGAGTTAAAACTTGACTTAGTCATGTTTGGTGTAGATCTATTTAAATAATTGGGAGGAATTAGTTGACTAGATAAACAAAAAATGTTGGCATTAACATTCTGTCATAAAGTACATTCCTCCAATTCTTTGCTATTTCTATACGTCAGTCACACGTGCACAGAAATACACAGCAAACAGTATACAGTGGTCCCTTGACTTTTGCTTGGGATACGTTCCAAGATTGCCCGTGAAACTCAAATTTCCACTAAGCAGAGATGCTCCCTTCCTTCCTGATTCCCCCTCCCTCCTCCATTCCTAGTTTTAACTACCCCCAGAACCCGCAGGGGCAACGGGGCAGCAAGCTGGGGGCTTTAGCTGCGCTTGCTGCTGGCGTCTCCTAATGGTGGTGACGGCAGCACCGGTGCTCAGGGTCAGGGCAGGTGAAGCTCAAGGCAAGAAGGATCCAGGCCAGGACTTGAAGCCTGGATTCCAGGCCAGTCAGCTTAGGTGGTGGGGGAGAGAAGAGGCGGAGGCGGTGGGTGGCAGTAAGGCTCGGCTTCATGTGGAGCACACCAACGCTCCGAGAATTAAAGGGGGGGATCGGGAGCCTGGGGCGGAAGCGGAACTTTTATTTAAAGAAGCAGGATGGCTGGAGGGGGGAGGGAGGAGAGTTAAAACGCACAGTATTGTACGTCGGGCGGCCACAAGAAAACCCGTGATTTAAAAAAAACATGGAGTATTTTTTAATTAATATTTTTTGAAAACCCGTGGTATAGCCTTTCCGCGAAAGTCAGACCTGTGAAAGTCCAGGGACCACTGTATACCATCTGCACTGTTTTCTGGGAGTCAAACTAATAGGGTGCAGAGGCAGAATTTTTTTCCCTCCCCCAAAACTAAGGTGCGTCTTAATACTCCAAAAAATACGGTAGCTCTCTGATGCACCCTCTCAAACTAGAGAATACATCTATGGAGGATTGGTAACATATGCCTTTAAACATATTTTCATGTTTGCATGTTTTATTTAATATATGCTTTTATTTGTTTTTATATCCTTACAATATAATCTGAAAAAACTAAAACAAGTAGATTTCTTTGTTTTTCATTTACCATTCCTTCAAAATAGAGGCGAAGCAGAGACTATTTTACATGGTATGTATTTCAGGAGATTGTGGGAAACTGCTATAACAGATGTGCCTGTTTGTGTGAGAGCATCATTTACTGTGGCATCAGGGCAGATAAAAAAAAGTACCAACATGTGATCCACACTAGAAGAAAGGTTGTTCAATTGATACAAAAAAACATAATTATACTATCCTACAACCAGTTCAGAATGGAAGTGACTCAATATAGAGGGTCTATTTGGTCACTTGAGGTTGTGCCTGGCAGTAAAGAATTACCTCCTCTTGTTCTAGAGAAGATGAAACACTTATCCCTGTAACAATATACAACATACATAAAAAAGTTTCAGGCAACTAAAAAGTAAGAATAACAGTGGAAGACAGGATGTTCTATCAAAAGTGGGAACTACACAAACATCTTTTTTTCTTCCATTTTCTATTCTAGCAGAACTATTATTAGAATATTTTTTATTTTGCTTATGATAAAGCCTACAGAAATGGGGAATTCCACAGCAAATTCCCTAGCTTTGGCAAAATAATAATAATAATAATAATAATAATAATAATAATAATAATAATAATAATAATAATGAGATTATAGTAATCACTGAGGGGTGTATGGCCACAAATTACTTTGGGAGAGAAGCAGTGGTAATCCTTAACGTGTGATCCAAAATTTTGGACACGACTGAGTCCAGAATTTTGTTTAGAAGTTATTACAGTTTATCCGGCCACCATAATTGTGTTCAAAGATACCAAGTTTTTCCAGGCGAGATCGTTAGAAGAAGGAAGAAAGCTACTTTTCCAATTGGTATTAAATCCAGAGGGAGCAACTCAGAGCCAGGCATCGGTGGACCGGCCAGACCCAGCAGAACAAGAGCTCTCTCTTCAACCATTTCGTGAGGCAGAGCAAAGTAAAGAAGAGAAAATTGCTGTACTTCAAAGAGAGTTGGCTTCGCTTCAAAAGGAGAAGAAAGATGAGCCAAGAATCACTCGTCAGAAGAATAAATAATAATAAACTGAACTGAGTTGACTTGCTAACATGGTATTAAGTTTTTCAACAAATTAATCTTTTTTTGTATCTTTTTTTGGTTGTTCACGCTAGTTAACAAGGGGAGAGGAGGGAAGGAGGGGGGAATCTTTTATTATGCTGTAAAATGGGGGAGAAGGGAGGGCTTTCTGAGGGAACGTAGATCCAAGAGTGCCTCTCAGTAACGGAAGGTTTTTTTCGTTGCCTTCCCCTGGGGGGGGGGAGGTCAGGTTAGAGGCACCAGGGTGGGGATTCATTGCAACAAAAAACAATTTTCCGGTAGGCTCTGTTTTGTTGGAAGGGGAAATGCATTTAGACTATGTAAATGGGTGATTTAGGCCTTTTATCTCTCAATGTAAATGGTCTTTCATCACAGAAAAAGCGATGTAGAATCATGAAGCTGGCTAAAGACAGTAAGGCAGATGTTTTATTCCTCTCAGAAACTCATAAGGGAAGGGAAAAAACAGACAGATTACTTATAAATACTGAGTGTCAAAAAGTTTATGAGTCGAGAGGAACGAATCAAGCAAAAGGAGTAGCTATATTGGTTCACAGAAGAGTGCATTTTCAGTTAAGCAATATTAAGAGGGACAATGACGGCAGAATGTTATTTATTAAGGGGAAAATAAGAAACAAGCTAGTAACTTTAGCGGTCATTTATGCCCCAAATGTAAATGCAAAACAATTCATAATAAATGTAAAATGGAAATTAGATAATTTTGCGGAAGGTATAGTGATTTTAGCAGGCGACTTTAATTTGGAATTAACAACAGGGAAGGGGGAAAAGAAAAAGTTACATTTAAACAAAATTAATATGATGGACCTTCATCAAAACGTAGCCAATAGAGATACTTTCTACTCTGCAAGACATAATAAATTTAGCTGTATAGACTACATGTTAATTAATAAAACAGATAAGGTAAAATTTAAGAAAGCAGAAGTGAAAGCTATCTGGCTATCAGATCATGCTCCTTTGTTAGCTGTGTTAGAGTTAGAGGTTTGTAGTAAACAAAGAATTTGGAGGTACAACCCCATCATCTCAGCAAATGAGGAGAGTAGAATTAAATTACAAAGGGAACTTAATGGATTCTTTTGTACTAATGCAACAGGCGAGATTAAAGAAACAATAGTTTGGGATACACATAAAGCAGTGATGAGGGGTAACTGCATTAGTACGGAAGCTTTCCTTAGGAAATCCTGGGATGCTGAGAGAAATAATTTATTAAAAGAGATAGATTTAATCCAAGAAACCTTAAAAATCACAAGAAATAGAGAATGGAATTTATTACTATCATTCAAGAAAAAGAAATTACAATTACTGGATGAGGAAAGTTGGAATAAAATGAAGATGATTATGAAACATAGAATTAGAAGTTGGAATAATAAATCAATGAAGCAAATGGTACATTATTTGAAAAAAAGAAAAGAGAAATCTTATATTCCTGCTTTAAAAGATAAGGATGGTGTAATAAAACGTAGTAATGTAGAAATGGAAAAAATAATGAGAGATTTTTATGGGGAATTATATAAAAAAGAGCATGTTGTTTCACAAACCTCAGAGATTAAAAAAGAATTAAAGGAAGAGGATAGCCAAATGTTAAATGCAAAAATTACAAGTGAGGAGATATCTAGAGTTATTAAGGGATTGAAACTTGCTAAAGTCCCAGGTCCAGATGGTTTTACTGCTGAATACTACAAAGTGTATATGAATGAATTATTACCATATATGGTGAAATTGTTTAATAATGTAATGGAGACTTTTGAAACTCCACAGACATGGAAAATGTCAAAAATTATAACGGTCCCAAAACCAGATCGTGATTTAATGGATCCTAGTTCCTATCGCCCCATTAGCCTGCTAAATCAGGACTACAAGATATTTATGAAAATATTGGCAAATAGGGTGAATATATTACCAAAAATAATTGGAGAAGATCAATACGGATTTGTGAAAGGAAGGAAAATTTATGAACCAATAAGAAACGTGATCAATGTCTTACACCATTCTACCAGTACCAAAAGGAAATTAAGCATTTTAAAATTAGATGTTTATAAGGCTTTTGACAAAGTTAACCATGATTACATATTTCAATTATGTAAAGACTTAAATATGGGAAACAAATTCTGTAAAGTTATAGAAACAATATATAAGGATAACGTGGCTCAAATTAGAGTAAATGGCAATAGAACAGAAATGGTTAAAATTCAGAATGGAACTAAACAGGGTTGCCCACTATCCCCAATGCTATTTGCATTAGCAATTGAGACATTAGCAAACAAAATTAGAAATGATAAGGAATGGAGAGGCTACCAAATAGGGGAACTTGAATTGAAATTAAACTTATTTGCAGATGGTGCTATAGTGATGTCTGAAACCCCAATTGAAATGATGAAAAGAATAATGATACTACTTCAGGAATTTAAAGATCAATCTGGTCTTAAGGTTAATATAGAAAAATCAGAGATAATATGTTTAAATACTGGCCCTAAAGAGCAAATTGAGATCCAAAAAATTTCAGGATTGAAATTAGGTTGTAAAAAAATGAAATATTTGGGAATTTGGTTATTTAAAAATCCAATAAAAATAACAACGGCCAATTATAACTTAATATGGAAAAAAAATCCAGAAGCAGATTAAAAATTGGAAGGGCAAAAAATTAGGAAGAATGGCTAAGATTAGGGCCCTTAAGATGATGATA
Organism: Erythrolamprus reginae; assembly: GCF_031021105.1. Taxonomy (NCBI): domain Eukaryota; kingdom Metazoa; phylum Chordata; class Lepidosauria; order Squamata; family Dipsadidae; genus Erythrolamprus; species Erythrolamprus reginae. The sequence continues at coordinate 148,663,988 of NC_091952.1, read as the reverse complement.
ATACCAAAGATGATGTATTTGTTTCAGGTTCTACCGGGTAGTTTTCCTGAGGCAAAATTAAGAGAATGGGATAGTAGACTAAATTTTTGGATTGAAGGAGACAAAAAATCCAGAATAAGGAAGCATTGGCAGGTTGCACAAGAGAAAGAGGGAGGGTGGGGCAGCCCATGCTTAGTACTATATAGAAATGCATTTCAAATGGAAAGGTTAATCGAGCTACAGTTATGGGGGGGAAAGAAATGGGTAGAATTAGAAAAAGAAATTAATAACATAAATAACAAAGAACTACTATTTAAAAATTGGAGTAGAATTGAAATCAGTACCTTAAGTGATCCTTTTAAAGCATGTTTAGAAACATGGCTTAAATGGCAGAGGACAAGCGGAATAAAAATATCCAAGTTATCAACGTTACATGGATTAAATATAGGGGACGATGCTAATCTAAGTAGAATTATTAAAATACTAAATAGTAAAGGGGTAACGAGAATTGAACAATTATATGAGAAAGATGGAAGAGTTAGTAGAACCAGATTGGAATGGTGGATCGGTAAACAGAATTGGTTGCAGATCAATGCAATATGTACATATTTAAATAAAAGTGAGAATAAAGAAATCTTCTTACGAGAAGAAAATAGTTTAGAAAAAATAATAAATGAAAAGATAAATGAAAGTAAAGCACAAGCCAGCAAAATATATAGGATGTTATTGGAAAGGGAAGAAGAAGTAGCTAAAAGTTTAACAAGATGTTGGCAGGATGATTTACAAATAGATGAAAGAGAAATGAAAGAAATAATAGAAAATATATATAAGATTAAAAATACGAGAGTTAAAGAGATGAGAAGAAAAATCTTACATAAGTGGTATTATACACCTGTACAAATTGCACACTTCCAGGGGAAAGAGAAGAGCAAATGTTGGCATGGGTATCAGAAAAAAGGAATATTTATGCATATGATCTGGGAGTGTGCAGAAATACAGAAATTCTGGAAGGTAGTCCAGAATGAAATTAATAAAATGTTAAACATTAATTGGATTATTATAAAAGAAACAGCAATTTTAATTAAATATAGGGAATTAGGAGAATTTAAGGAAATTAAAACTGCAGCATTGGAAAGTGCTCAAGCGGTGATAGTTTTAGGATGGAAAGATTCTACAAAATGGACAGTACAAAATTGGTATTGGTATATGGTGGATCACATATATTTTGAAATTATGGAAATAAGATTAAATAATTTTGATGAGAATAAATTAGAGAGGCTGATGGTGCGATGGAACAAGGTAAAAGATTATATGTTAAGTAAAATCTGTGATGTAAATACGAAAAATAAACTACAATCACTCTTTTAGTAAAATTTGCTCAAGATAGAGCCAAGGATTAATAGATAGATAAACAAGTGAAACCTCTTTGAATCCTCTTGTAGGGGTGGTGGGGGTGACGGGGTGTGTGTGTTGTTTGGTGATGGGCACAAGCACTGTGCACTGTTATATGTTTGTTTTTTGTAAACCTATAAAAATCAATAAAAATTATATATATATATATATAAAAAGAAGTTATTACAGTTGTAAGTCGAATCATCATTTGACCAGATTTGAGTTTAGGAACATGAAATGAGAAGCAATGGATCTGTTGGAAGTTGGGAAATTATTTAATATCCTGGTTGAGATGGTTTGCTTTCTTCATCACTGCTCTGATTTAGAAGGACAAGACAGCAAATGCAACATGGGGCAAGTACAGCATAAGCAAGAACAACCAACTAGGTTTACACGCTCCCTTGAAATGCTCTGCGGAGTTGCTATGGCCATATACAATTTTCACTGCCTTTTCTTCCCAAAAGCTCAAAGGGAAAAGTCAGGATTTTCTTTTATATCAAAGGCAGACCAAAGTATAGCTATTCTGAAACCTCTAAATGTGTAAGAGGGAACCCAGCTTCTAATGTCTACCTAACATTCTTCATGAAAACAGCCTGCTGGCAGCCTGATCCCTTGGCAATCTGATCTTGGCAGCCATTTTCCTTCCCACCAAAGAATTATTGTGGGACGCAAGCAAAGACTAAAGGATCATTTTGTCTGAATAAACTTTACCGTAGCCATCTCAAAGAAGAAAGGAATTGTTTTTTCCTATAGCTTCAGGAAAACATTGTTTTAGCAATTAAAATGGAAGGCACACTTCAGTCCCACAATAAATATATTTCCTTTGACAGAGGATGATAGAAAAAATAACCACATCATTCAGGAGGCAAAGCTCTATATATACATGAGTTGTTTCCTGACATGAACTAAACAAGGCCAGAGAAGTGAATGATCTATGGATTACAATTAATGAACTCTTGCATAGATTCTCTTAGAATCATTCATGTTATTTCATAGGATTCACTAGTGTAATCTTATGTGGAATACAGAAAGTAAATAAATATACAGCAGGATTATGAAGTTACATATGACAAGATAAAGCCAGAGATAGGCTTCTAATCACCGTCCGTGTATGAGACTAGCAAAGGAATGTATGGAAGTGAGATCATAATTACAGAATGCATGTTATTTTCTAAGGTTTAACATTTCAGTTGACTGTGAACCCAAAACACCAAAAGCCTGTAATATAAGGGGGTCACCTCTATTTTCTTTTCTACTTTCTGTGACACAGTTAGATGATAAACCAGATTGATAAAAGATGGTAGACTATAACCTGAATTTATAATTTACCTTATTGCAGAATTCTGTGTCAGATCACGCAGCAGCGGTACAGGAGATGGCACTGATCTAATGGTTAAGGGAAAATGTAAAACCTGTTCATTTCAACATAAAAAACCTTCAGAATTGTAGAGAATGGTGGAACACAAATATAAATTGTCAATGGCCATAATCCAGAACATTTTCCTTTTGTGTAGAAGGACATTTAAGTGGTCTAACCAACATAAAATGTACAAATATTTTAACATTCCTGAGATAAAATTATCAGGCAGCATGGCTTTAAGTGTGTGCTGCTACAGAAAGATTAAAAGCAATAGCAATTTGCCTCAATTCAAGCGAGGAAAACTAGCGAGGGAACTAATACTGAAATTAATGTTTCAAAATGTCAGGTCTGTGATATATCATATCAAACTAGTGCACAAAGTGGAATAATCAACATTTATTTTTAAACCAGAACAGGAAAAGAAATAATTTAATAAAAACAGAGCACTTAGTACCAGAGCTTCACATCAATTCAAGTTAGCTATTTCTTCCTCTATTATTATTTTCAATCTTCTTCTGCTAGGGTATTGTGTAAGTGCAGGGTCTACTTTAAGTCCTATCTTCAATCCTATGCTCATAGTCTCATTTATCTTTAGTCTATTTGACCATTAACCCTCTCAGCAAATTTTATAAACCACACTTTCTCAATATATATTATAAACAATTTTCTTGTATTATGGCTTAATGACATCTTTTTTCTATTTTCTATTTTGAATTTCCTGCTTTTTGTTTAAAAATCACATTGTTTATACAGTGTTCCCTCGATTTTCGCGGGTTCAAACTTCGTGAAAAGTCTATACCACGGTTTTTCAAAAATATTAATTAAAAAATACTTTGCGTTTCCCCCCCCCCCATACCACGGTTTTTCCTACCCGATGACGTCATATGTCATCACCAAACTTTCGTCCACCTTTAATAAATATTTTTTTTAATAAACTTTAATAAAGAAACATGGTGAGTAATAATCTAAATGGTTGCTAAGGGAATGGGAAATGGCAATTTAGGGGTTTAAAGTGTTAAGGGATGGCTTGTGATACTGTTCCTAGCCAAAAATAGTGTATTTACTTCCGCATCTCTACTTCGCGGAAATTCGACTTTCGCGGGCGGTCTCGGAACGCATCCCCCACGAAAATTGAGGGAACACTGTATATACTCACTAATTTATATTATATAATATTTATAATATTAAAGTACCAAAAGATAGATTTTTTATATATATTTATATTATTAAAGCACCAAAATTTTAATTGGATAAAACAATGCATCATAGGGCAAATTTTTTATCAACAAAGATACCACAAATGGGCTAACCTACAGAATACAAGAACCTATTCCTCCCAAGAGAATGAAATTTGAGAAAGTTACGACTGCTTCAGTGTTTCTGGACTGCTGCAGTCATATTTTTAATGTTGACAATTTCTAGTCCAGTAATCCATTTCCCCACCACCACCTTCCCAGTTGCAGCCACTTGTCTGCCTGCTAGGAAGGAGGGAGGGAGGGAAGAAGGAAGGAAGGAAGGAAAAAAAGAAGGAAGAGGAAGGAAGGGCTCTTGTTACCCATCCACTCAGGCAGCAATTAGAGACTCATGTCAAACTTCCTATCACAGTGATGGTGAACCTAGGGCATGGGTGCCACAGATGGCACGCGGAGCCATATCTGCTGGCACACGAGCCGTTGCCCTAGCTCATCTCCAACAGCATGTGTGTGCCGGCCAGCTGATTTTTGGCTTGCAGAGGCTCTGGGAAGGTGTTTTTGGCTTCCAGAGAGCCTCCAGGGAGATGAGGGAGAAAATTTTAACCCTCCTCTGACTCTAGGGAAGCTTTTGGAGCCTGGGGAGGGCGAAACGCAAGCCTACTGAGCCCACCGGAAACAGGCCATTTCCAGCCTCCAAAAGGCTTCCGGGGGGCAGAGAAGCTGTTTTCGCCCTCTGCAGGCATTGAAATATGGATGTGGGCACTCTCGCATGCGCGATAGTGCACGCACGTTCTTTCGGCACCTGAGGAAAAAAAGGTTCACCATCACTTCCCTATCACATTCTCAGAATAAATTCCAAGCTTTCTCAGAAACCCTGCTGAACCCATCAGTTTGATGGGGGGGGGGGGGAGAATAATCAAATAAATCCTCTTTTCTATGAAAGGGGGCAGTACTACCAAGCCAGAAGCAATCAGAAGACATTCTAACTATTGGAAGTATTGATGTAAAATCCTTCATTCCCTCATCACATTTTATCCTGAAACAAACATTAGCTCTAACATGCATCCCTTGTTATATGTTAAGCCTTCAAATAATTTGGATTACCGTATATACTCGAGTATAAGCCGACCCGAGTATAAGCCGAGGCACCAATTTTTGCCACAAAAACTGGGAAAACGTATTGACCCGAGTATAAGCCGAGGTTAGAAAATGCAGTGGCTACTGGTAACTTATAAAAATGGAAAACAATAAAATTACATTAATTGAGACATGTTTTAGAATATTTATTTTAAAGAAAACCAGTAAACTAGCTCTGTAAATTTAAAAGAGGGTAAACAAATTAACAATATTAACAATAAATTAAAAAGTAAAAAAAGTAGCTCGATCAGGAACAAAGCTAAAACCTAAGAGTTAAAATCCTTCAAAACTGGATTCCTTCTCATCATTAATTGGATTTACATTATTGTTCTGTTTTTATATATGCTGTGAGCCACCCTGAGTCCTTGGAGAGGGATTGCATACAAATCCAATTAAATAAACAAACAAACAAACAAACAAACAAACAAATAAGTGTATCCAAAGAAGAGCTTCAGCATTAGCTGCTGTGAGGTTATCAGCATAGAAAACCAAATAGATAGATAGATAGATAGATAGATAGATAGATAGATAGATAGATATAGATAGAAAGATAGATAGATAGATATAGATAGAAAGATAGATAGACAGACAGACAGACAGAAAAATAGATAGATAGATAGATAGATAGAAATAGATAGATAGATAGATAGATAGATAGATAGATAGAGATAGAAAGATAGATAGACAGACAGACAGACAGACAGAAAAATAGATAAGATAGATAGATAGATAGATAGATAGAAAAATAGTTAGATAGAAAAATAGATAGATAGAAATAGATACAGATAGATAGATAGATGATAGATAGATAGATAGATAGATAGATAGATATAGATAGAAAGATAGACAGACAGACATATAGAAAAATAGATAGATAGATAGAAAGAAATAGATACAGATAGATAGATAGATAGAAAAATAGATAGATAGAAAAATAGATAGATAGAAAGATAGACAGATAGAAAAAGAATTCCTGTCTAGCTCTGCCTCATAACACATTATTAGATCCTATCCAAGCAAGGACAGCAACTACCACAAAATACCATTTTTTAAACAGTTTAAATCCTTTCAAAGGAGGGGGAGGAGAATTTGACAGCAGGGGGCCTTTTTAATCCGACTCACCATTGCAAATGGCTGCCTCTTTTGCTTGAGCCAGGGAGAGGAACTACGGCATGCAGAGAGGACAAAAGCTGGTGCCTCCTCGCTCTGGCTCAAGCAATGGCGCCCTCGTGTGGTGACTTTGTCAATGACCCGAGTATAAGCCGAGGCTGTGTTTTTCAGCCCATTTTTGGGACTAAAAAACTCGGCTTATACTCGAGTATATACGGTATGTTCATGATTGCCATAAACTCTTGAAGTATCTGGATACCACACTGCTCCTGAGTAGACCGAAGTCCCAAAGAATAAGAGGATTTACTGCCAACCTGGAAACAAAACCAGTTCCATTAGCAACATACTCTTGGAAGATAATTAAAACTCTATTCTTCCATAGGATTTTGACTGGTCAATATGAATGTTGCCAAGGTTGTATTCTTATATTTATAGTGCAATGCAAATATTGTAACTGTTGCACAATTGCTGTGAACTGCCAAGAGGTTCAAGATGTAGAGACACAATCAATCCATCCATCCATCAAGCAAACCATCCATCCCATCCATCATTTAGAGATTTCCCACATGGGATAGTATTTGGGGTTTTGGGAGGGATGGTCTTTTACAATCTTTATTTTTACAAATGTATAAACTTCTCTCCAATCTTCACATCCACAGATGATCTTCTTCATTATTCTCCTTCTAATAATACTAGATTTTAAAAAATTCCTTGATAATGAATAAAACAAATCAGTCTTATCATATATGGAATAAATTAACCATTAGCAATTTGTCAGCAAACTAACTGCAGTATAAGCTGTACTTACTCATCTGGAAGGATGGGATATTCATTCAAGGTGAACTTTCCCTGTATTCCATGACACAATTCAGGGGGCATATCTACTGGCTATTGAGGAGTAAAAAAAAAATCCTGATTAACTCAACTTAACCAAAATAGCTCCAACGATGATTATGCAATTGAGACATATTTAATTTTGTACATCTAACATGTTGGACAAGACATACCTCTTTTTCATTAGACTTATATAGTTCAAGAATGAAGTCACAAAGCTGATGATGTTTCCCAACGAAAAGGATATCCCCACCAAGACTATTTCTTCTGACTATAAAATAAAATAAAGTAATAATACTTACTTCATCATGAAATGTCTAAAAGAAGACAGACATAGTAAAAGTAACACACAGTTTCTGGTATGTATTTGCAATAGAGCACAAAACATCATTTAGAATATTGTAACACATTTGCCTTGTTGGTGTGTGCCTAGTTTACAGTGTAGTTCAATTACATTATGCTTTGGCAGGAGAACAACATTTACTATTCTTAAAAATAATTTCTGTTTCTTCATCACTGAGATAGTGATAGTGAGCCGGGGTGGCGCAGCAGGTAGAGTGTTGTACTGCAAGCCACTAAAGCTGACTTGTAGATCTGAAGGTCAGCGGTTCAAATCTCATCACCGGCTCAAGGTTGACTCAGCCTTTCATCCTTCCGAGGTGGGTAAAATGAGGACCCGGATTGTGGGGGCAATAGCCTTGCTCTGTTAAAAAAGTGCTATTGCTAACATGTTGTAAGCCGCCCTGAGTCTAAGGAGAAGGGCGGCATAAAAATCGAATAAATAAATAAATAATAAATAAATAAATAGTTAATTCTACAAAGTAGATTCTGACAGAGATGCATTATTAACATTTTAAAAACAAATCCAAAAACACGGGATTCATTTGCAAGGACTTCTGATTACATAGTAGTTATGTGAATTGTACACCACTTTTGAAAGGAAATTTTATACTACAGTATTTTTATTTAGGAGAAAGTTAACATCCTGCACTGTCCATCATTTGTGACTACTTATCAATCTGAATAACAGTTTATATAATAATGATATTGGATGCTTGTCAGAATTCCTAAAGATCAAGTCCATTTTCTACTGTTTCTCTTCAGCATCTACGTATTTGACATGAAGAGCTATAGGAGGGTATTATTGTACCACATTCCACATTTCTACATACAGATTTTATCATTATTTGCCACTGAAGGGTGAATATAAATAGTTTGCATGCCATACAAACTGAAAACTTGCATTTTTATGTTGAACTTTTGTCAGGCAGAAAGAATCATAACCATACATTAAATTCCAGTAAAGAATATTTATTGCTAAATTCAGAAGAATCCAGTAAATAATAGCATTAAATTGGTGCCGGATAAGTCAATGGAATTCCAAGAGGCTGGACTTGGAATGTTTGTAGATGCCTAACAATTCTAGGCCGAGTCCTCTCAACTCCATCTCTGACTCTTCTTGTCTTACAATTTGTAGAATTAGTGCATTGAGTACCGTATTTTTCAGTGTATAAGACGCACCTTTTCCTCCCTAAAATACTGATAATTAGGATGCGCCTTATACTCTGAATGTAGATTTTTTTCCCCCCAGTCCTAACTATCTGCTAACAATTTTCCCAGCTCTTTCATTGTTTTTCTCTGCAAAGAATGTTTTCCAAGCCCGAAGTCTTTGCAGGGTTTTTTCATTACTCTTACTTGCTCTGAGAAAATTTCTTTCCAGCCCTAACCAGGTGCTAACTGGCTTGCAAGCTCTTTCATTGTTACTGTCTGCCAAGAATGTATTCCAAAACTTGTCTTTGATTTTTTTAAATTCTCTATTTGCTCTAAATGTTTCTTTCTAGCCCTAACCAGGTGCTAACAATGTTTTCAGGTTTTACCGGCTTGCAAGCTCTTTCATTGTTACTCTCTTCCAAAAATGTATTCCAAACCCTGCATTGTAGGGGTTATTTTCCATTGCTTTACTTGCTCCAGATATTTCTTTCCAGTCCTAACCAGTGTTCCCTCTTAATTTTTTTGGGGGGTGGGCGGAAAAGTATAGTGTCTGAGCGGCAGTCCCTTCGGGACTGGGCGGCACAGAAATAATAAATAAATAAACAAACAAACAAACAAACAAAAAACCCACCCCGTTTTGCCTCAGAGAATTTCAAAATAAAATACTGTACTGTGTGTCTATAACAGTGAGCTCATAATAGGGCAATTCTATCAATATCAAAATGCCACTTAAATAGTTAAGCTAGTTTCAAACTAGATTTTGATTTTCTCTCTCTCTTCCTTACTCCCATTCTTTTTCTTTCTCTTTTCCTTCCTCTCTTTTTTCTATCTGTTTCTCTCTCTTCCTCTCTTCCTCTCTCTCTCCTTCCCTCTCACTCTTTCCCTCTCGGCTTCTGGGCAGATTTGGAAAACTCTGAGTTGATGATGATTTTTAAGTGAGCGATTGCTCACTGCTCAGCTTAGAGGGAACTATGGTCCTAACCAGTTGCTATTAATGCACCCAAGCTCTTTCATGATTACTTTCTGCAAATAATGTTTTCCAAGCCCTAAGTCTTTGCAGGTTTTTGCTCCAAATGTTTCCTTCCAGTTCTAATTAGGTGCTAATGATGCTCCCAGCTCTTCCCCACTTGCAAGCTCTTTCATTGTTACTCTCTGTGAAGACTGTTTGCCAAACCCTGTCTTTGTAGTTTTTTCATTGTTTTACTTGCTCCAAATGTTTCTTTCCAGTCCTAACTAGGTGCTAACAATGTTGTATCGGCAGTTCGGTGCTAGCAAAAACTTCAGAAGAGAAGGATTTAGGAGTAGTGATTTCTGACAGTCTCAAAATGGGTGAACAGTGCAGTCAGACGGTAGAGAAAGCAAGTAGAATGCTTGGATGTATAGCTAGAGGTATAACATGCAGGAAAAGGGAGATTGTGATCCCGCTGTATAGAGCGCTGGTGAGACCACATTTGGAATACTGTATTCTAACAAAAAGAATATTCAACTTAAAATGTATTGTGGGTTGGTGATGGGATACAGTGGTACTCTACAGTGGTACCTCTGCCAGAGGAGCCTTTCAGTGGCGCTTAAGGAGGTTTTGGCAGTCCAGAGCGAACGAAACATTTTCCTTTCTCTGGGTGCTTGAAGAGGGGAATAAAACTCTGCCAGTGTCCAGAGAAAAGAAATGCTCCCTTCGCTCTGGGCAGCCCAGAGCAAACGGGGGGGGGGGGGGGGGGGAAGTGTTTTCTTTTCTCTGGGCACTTGGAGAGGGAATAAACCTCACACTGCCTCCCATACTTCTGGCGCGAGGTTGCCTCCTGGAGCATCTGGGCACGGAAAGGCAAAAGGGGGCACTTCGCCCTGGCTGAATCAACTCGGCTTCAGCCAAACCGAGGAGTCACCACAGGGAAGGAAAGGCACTGGCTGCAAAGCGAGCGAGCGAGGGAAGAGAGGAGCCCTTCAGCATGGGAAGGAAGAGGAAGCAAGTAGCAGTAGCAGCAGGGTGTATGGGAGGCGTGTGCTCCTCCTCGCCACCTCAGAGTCCCTCTTTTTTTTTTTAAGCCTTAAAGTTTTGGATTACTTTGATTCCCCTCACCTCACCTTCTTCCTTCGGCAGCGACTGTCCCCTTCCTCTTCTTCCTCCTCCTCCTCCCACCCAAATTCTAAACTTTTATTTCATTCCTAATGGGTTTGCACACATTATTTGCTTTTATATTGATTCCTATGGGAAAAATTGCTTCTACTTACAAACTTTTCTACTTAAGAACCTGGTCACAGAACGAATTAAGTTCTTAAGTAGAGGTACCACTGTATTTTTGCACTATAGATAATTAAAAGGACCAAGACTGGAATAGTATGAGATGGCACAAATATTTACTGTCTAATTACTTGAGAATAAAACAGAAGTTAATGTCTTGTATTTATATATAAATATCGCTACCAAAAAGGTTTATCTAATACCATTTTACAATCCTGCAATTCTTACTTTCTTCAGAAGTGAGGTTGGGATACACCTGTGTCAAAGCAGCTCTTAGACGGCGTTCATCAACGAAAGGCAACAGAGCAACCCCTAGGAAAATAAGCAATTGGAACTTACATTTATCTTTAACAATGTCAGGAGAATGTTTAAAAGATATTTGAGCAAACCAAAGCATAAAATTGGATTTCAAAAAGAGACAATTAAGTATATATTTAGCTCTTACACAAAAATTAGGGACTTGAACATTTTTACTTAAGCTCATTGACTTTCCCTGAAGGTGGGGAAAGAAGGAAAAGAAAATACATGCACTTACCCACTTTGTTAATTTTACACTTATTTTATATCTATAATTTCCCTTCCCAGAAATGCTAGAATAATTTTCAATAATGTTTTTTTAAGAGCCATTGTAGTGCTGTAGTTAGAATGCAGTACTGCAGGCTAACTTAACTGCTCACTCCAGGAATTCGATTTTGAGCAGCTCAAGGTTGACTCAGCTTTCCAAACCACTTAGAGAGGGCTGTAAAGCACTGTGAAGTTGTATATAAGTCTAAGTGCTATTAATAGGACTAAATTGGCATTTATCTCTGTAACAGATTTTTTTTTTGAAATTTTAGACTTATGTGAATAGCCTATAGCAGTAATGGCGAACCTATGGCACACGAAGCCATATCTGCTGGCACGTGCACCATTACCCTAGCTCAGTTCCAACATGCATGTGTGCCAGCCAGCTGATTTTTGGCTTGCACAGAGGCTCTGGGAGAGTGTTTTTGGTTTCCAGTGAGCCTCCGGAGGGAGCGGGAGTGTTTTTACCCTCACCCAGCTCCAGGGAAGCCTTTAGAGTGGGTGAAACACAAAGCTTCTGGGCCCATCAGAAAATGAGAAACAGGCCGTTCCCGGCCTCCAGAGGGCCTCGGGGGACGGAGGAAGCTGTTTTCGCCCTCGCCAGTCATTGAATTAAGGGTGTGGGCACTCACGCATGTGTGATACTGCACGCACACCCTCTTTCGGCCCCCAAGAACAGAAAGGTTCGCCACACTGGTCTATAGAGTGAAAGGAAAAAAGTAACATACAATCTAAACAAATATAAGAAAAGTTCAGTATAATCTGGAGCCATCTTAAACCACATTTCACTACAAAGAACAAATTTCTTAAATTTGGATTATGGTCATGACTAAAGTTAAGATGGATGATAATATACATAATCAATATGTGTTGATTATAATAAGTGCAAAAAACCAGCTTGCAGTTGTACCTATAAAAAAACCTGAATTTCTAAATATCTGAATAAAAATACAAAGAAATTGCAAAACCAAGTAATTTATTTTAGAGTGACATTTAATAGATTAATTTATCAGTGGAAGAGCACTACAGTATAGCAAATTTCCCAACTTAGGCCAGAGGAAAAATGGTTTGAAGAGAGGCGAAATGCAACTGAGGAAGAGGACAGCTATGCAAGTAGAGTCCTCTTGCATGACCCTGGGCAGATCATATAAAACAAAACACTTCACACTGGCTTTTCTATTATAAAAACTATTCAAACCTATTATTATTATATCAAAAATGTTACATTTTATTTTAGTCAAGCAATCAATTCCATCTAGGTATTGCTGAAATGGGGCATTGGACTTACCAGATGCACCTCTTTTCATCAGGTGGAGCCATCCTTCAGGTCGGGATGTCCTCGTCCAGCCAAAGGGTAAGGGCTGAGTCTATTCTTTGCTTAAATTGCTGGATCTGCCCTCCTGGATCTCAGTTTCGTGAGACCAAAGAAAATAGACATTGGCTCCTGCCTGATATGCTTCTTCTAATCTTGTGGAACCAGCATTTAGGATGGGTTGTCCTCAACTAATTTGCTTCAGGACTGAGTCTGTCTCTTAGCTTAATTGCTAGGATCTGCCCTGTTACTCCCAGATCTGATGAAACCGATGACTCGATTTGGAGTGGCATTTCAGTGACTAGGAAAAACTGAATGGACTTTCAACCCAGTAATCCACTGGCCAGAAATTGCAGGTGAGACAAAATAACACAACAGATATGAACAAAGGGAGGGACTGAATGCACCGGATGAGAAGAATTGTATCAGGTAGGATCCAACACCTATTCTCCATCCTGCGATGGAACCAGCATTCAGGATGACATACTAAGGCAGAGGTCCCAGGGAGGGAAAGAGAAAAAGGAGTGTGTGCCCTAATCATGATCAACCTCTTGCTGAAGGACTCTCCTGCCAAAGGCAGCGTCCGCTGAAGCGTAAGAGTCAATTTTATAGTGATGTATAAACTGGGAAGGATTTGTCCACATAGCTGTCCTGCAGACTTCAGAGATGTTGAGTAGCCCAAGCAGCAGATGTAGCTGCACTCCTGGTGGAATGTACTGTGATGCCCGCTGGGTAGGGGAAAGTGGCTAATTCATAGACCTTGGCGATAGCGCTCCTGATCCATCTGCTGATGGCGGCGGAGGAACCCAGTTCTCTAGAGAGCATGGATGAAAAGCCACGAAGCGGGCTTCCGACTTACAAAACGACTTGGTTTGTTTGATATAGACCTTAAGGGCCCTTCGCACATCAAGCGCATGCCAGCGACGTTCCGATGGATGGGAGAGGCGAGCACAAAGCCAGGAAATACAAGTTCTTGGCATTGGTGGAAGACCAAGTTCACCTTTGGAATGAAGGAAGGATCGAGGTATAAAGTCACCTTGTCTGGTTGAAAAATACAAGTCTCCCCTCACCAAAAGAGCAGACATCTCTGAAATGCGGCAGGCTGATGTAAAGGCCACAAGGAAGGCCACTTTGATGGAAAGGTACCACAACGAAGCCTCATGTAAGGGTTTGTAGTGGATTCCCGTAAGCAATGACAGGATATGAGAAAGGTTCCAAGTAGGGTATCAGTGAACCATAGGAGCCCAAAATTTGGTTGCCCCTTTAAGGAAATGACAAATGGCGGGAATTTGAGACAAGGACTCAATCTGGTCACAAGACTAACGACAGTGCTGCCACTTGCCTGCGGAGAGTATTTAGGGCCAAGCCTTTGCGAAGCCTGTGGTTAAGAAAAGGCAAAATCTTGGGAAGAGGAATGCGAACTGCGGAGAAGCTTTTTTGTGCACCATTGGCAGAATAAATGCGGCTGGTAGACAGTAACGGGAAGCCTGCATAATAAGAATAATATCTTGGTCGTAATCCTGATGGATCAGATCACACTGCTCAATTTCCAGGCATTCAATTGAAGCCAGGCGGGGTCCGGGTGATGCAGTGCTCCCTAACTGAGCATGTCCTCCAAATGAGGCAACCACCAAAGCTGAACTATAGAACTATAACTATAAAACTATAACGAAGTTAACTAACAAGCTTTAAGCCTTTTGAAAATTCTCCAGAGGGTGGGACTGAATGATGGCTCCACCTAATGAGAAGATGCGTATCAGGTCAATCCAATGCCCCTTCTCCATCGTGGGTGGAGCCATCATTCAGGTTGGGACGTACCAAAGCCCCAAGTTCCTTGGGTGGGTCATGTTTAAGTCTGTATCACTGAGACTCCTTGTATACTCGTTGTAAGACTCTACAGCCAAATGCCACATCAGCCGACATGAACTAGTCAATCTTGCAGTGATGGATAAATTGAGAAGGTGAAGACCACACTGCTGCTCTACAGACCTCCACAAGGGGTGCCTGGGAAGCCCAGGCTGCCAAAATGGCTGTGCTATGTGAGGAATGAGACATAATTCCCGGAGGTCGTGGTAAAGCTGAGAGTTCATATGCCTTTGCAATAATTCCGTAGATCCAGCATCCTATGGTCAATGATGCCCCAGATTGCATTCACTCCTTCCACCCCTAGAGAATGGAACTGAGAGAAGAATCTCGGTAGTTGAGTTTTGTGGGATCACAAACAGTTTGACCTCTGGTGAGCCAAATTAGCTCGTCATGTTGTGAAAGAGGGACAGGTGCAGACACCACTCTGCCTGGTCTATCTCCATTTGACTGAGCCAGTCCGTTTGGGTATTGGAGATACCTGACACATGTTCTGTTGTTATTGACAGCAGGTGCCTCTCTGCCCACAGTCCCAGTTAGAACACCTCATGCATGAGGGCCTACAAGCGAGTGCTGCCCTGGTGACTGATATGCGCCTTGGTGGTAATATTGGCAATGAGGGACCAGAACATGTCGGCCTGATGGGTGATTCTGGAAATGTTTGAGAGCCAAAATTACTGCTTGGAGTTCCAGCCAATTTGTGGAAGCCAAGGTTTCCTGCAGGAACCATCATTCCTGAGCCATCTGACCAGGCTTGCATCCATAATTATGGCGACTCTGATTGTTTCTTGGAAGAAGCATCCCTTGGATACAGCTGGGGACTGCCGCCAAGTCAGGGAGTGGCAAACCTCTGGACGAACCAGAACTCTGGATGTTGAGGTGCTTCGCCCCGTTTCCTGGAATAGTAAAAGGAACCATTGAAGCTCCCTAGAATGTAGCTGCACCCAAGGGGTGATGAATATACATGATATCATTTTCCCCAGGAGAGAAGACAGGATGGCTAGGGGAATTTTTGCGTTCCTGTTGTGCCTGGGTGGCCAGTAGTCTGCTTCCCTGTCTCTCTGGGAAAGGGATGCCT
This sequence comes from Erythrolamprus reginae, assembly GCF_031021105.1. Taxonomy (NCBI): domain Eukaryota; kingdom Metazoa; phylum Chordata; class Lepidosauria; order Squamata; family Dipsadidae; genus Erythrolamprus; species Erythrolamprus reginae. The sequence continues at coordinate 148,648,436 of NC_091952.1, read as the reverse complement.
TACATTCTATGGTATCTACCATAGTTCCCAAGTGAAATAAGGAAATGTCAGGGGAGAGCTGGCTCTTCTCCAGGTTGATGGAAAAACTGTGTTGACAAAGTGTGTCGAGAACTATCTGAATGTCGCACTTTGCTAGGTGTTTAGAAAATGCCTGAACCAGGATGTCATCTAGGTAACATTGTACCTGCATGGAGATGGTCTTGGTGTGAACTGCTACCACTGCCAGTATCTTGGTGAAAATCCTTGAAGCTCAGGATAGGCCAAAGGCAGAGCCCTATATTGGAAGTGTCCACCTTCACAGCAGAATCTCAGATACTGCCTCTGATGATAGTTAGTTGGTATATGCAGCTAGGCTTCTGTTAGGTCCAAGGAAGCCAAGAAATCCCCTCTGTCTGATGCACCCCAGGATGGACTGAACAGAATGCATTTTGAACTGTCTCATTTTGATATAGTGGTTTAGTCATTTTAAGTCTAGAATAGCTCTCCATCCCCTTGAGGCTTTGATAACAACAGAGGATAGAATAATATCCCTGTCCCTGCTGAAAACCTGCTGAATTGCGTTAATATCCAGCGGGTGCTAGACCGCTTTATGCATAAGGACTTTCTTGAAGGGCACCCTGGATGTAGGAATTGAATGAAAAATCTTGGGGAAAGAGAGAGAAATTCTAGAGAGAGGCCCTGTCTGATAGTTTGCAGGACCCATTGATTTTGTGTGGTTCACTCCCACATATTAACAAATAGAGTGAGCCGGCACCCTATGGGAATATTGGGAAGGCCTCTGTCTAGATCTACGGAAAGGGCATCCCCCTCCTCCCCGAACGGTCATCTGAACTGCCTCGCCCTCCCAGATCTATAGGAGGGCTAGAACTGCTGAAATATGGACTGACCTTGGAACTGGGGAAAACTGGAACCCTGTTCTGCGCCCTGAAAGGACCATTGAGACTAGCGAAACTGGCGAAAGTTGCCTTTTCGGGAAAGGAAAGGCAGCACCTTCCTCTTAGTATAGGTCTCAATGAGTATTGGGTCCAATGTTTCACCAAACAGATGCTGGCCTCTGAATGGAGTAATGTCCAGGCGCCACTTGCGCTGTGTATCTACTGACCATTGGAACAGTCAATGCATATGCTATGCGAACACCGAAGCCCCTATAGCCTTGGAGGCAAAGAGTGATGCCTGAAGGGGTATGTCTGCTGCGAACTGAATGGACGCAAAGATTTTATTTAGCTCCTGTTGTGTCCTTGTGTTGGATGCTGGAATGTTCTCTTGAAGAAGGCGGAGTCAAATTAAGGAGCATGTGAAAAAAGGAGACTGATGAAGATGCCTTCACTGCCCACGCTGCTGCCTGATGGACCTTGATAAGGGCTTGTTCCATTTTCTTGTCTCAATATCTCCTTGGCATCATCCGGCATAGTAGTTGGGGCATGTAGTGCCCTCACAGGACATCCGCCGGCGATACTGTAGGAAGGGTTGCCAGCTCTGGTCCTACACTGAAATGTCTTCGATCCAATGAAGAGGGCATGGGACTCGAGCCCAGAGCTGATCATTGCCACTGGACGTTGTCCAGGAACATTTGAGAAGCCGGAACCATATCCACCTCTGGTGTGAATTCTGCAAAGAGAGGGTCCAGGGTTTGCGAACCCAAAGTACCAGGGACAGAGACAGACTCCCATCCTGCAGCAGCATGAGCTTTATAGAGAAGGAACTTAAAAAGACCTGGAGCAAAAAAAGCATTAGAGACATGGTTTTCTTGTGAGACACTCTCATCTTCTGACAACCTGTAGTCATCATTTATTGATTTATTTATTTAATTTATTGGATTTATATGCCGTCCCACTCCCAGGACTCATGTTCCAAATCTGCTATGGGCTCTGCCATCTCTTCATCAAAACCATAAGAATATTCCTCTGATTCTTGTACCCTATATGTGGGTACCTGCTTGGGTGGATACTGTTTTGGGTCAGACAATGGCCTATTCTTAGACTGGAAGCTGGCTGAGATCCCGTTGCATTGCAGCTGATAGTAATCTTTGCAGAGTAGCATGGTTTAAGGCAGGGGTACGCAAACTTGGCTCTTCCATGATATGTGGACTTCAACTCCCAGAATTCCTGAGCTAGGATGATTTGCTCAGAAATTCTGGGAGTTGAAGTCCACAAGTCATAGAAGAGCCAACTTTGCCTACCCTTGGTCTCAGGTAATAGACTCTATACAGGAAGCATGAGCTAGTGACAATGGTATTGGGGTAGCTTCATGGTTTTGGATTGGCTCCGGAGGTAGGGAAGGAGTGGTTCTTGGGAACCCAGAGACACCCCATACATCATCGTTGTCCCTAGCTATGTCTAGGGAAAGTTATACAAGCTCAGCTGGATCTCTTGATCCGATGGACTGAGGCTAACCCCCATATATTTGGTGGGAGGGGAGGCATTTTGAAGTTGAAAAGCATTTGCCAGAGAGGCTTGATTACATAATTTCGGTAGACTCTTATCCCTTTCTTTGTTCTGCCTTCTCTGCAGCCTTGATCCTTTTAGAGGCCTGGGCTGGCAAGAGGGGGAGGAGGTAAGACCTCATCTGGTTCATTATGGTTTGTTTATCATTGTCACTTGCCACACGGTTTATCTTTCGACCCTGGATACCATAGCCATGATCGTCCTAGTCTAAGAACCAAGTGAAACTGGGATCCAGGAGGGCAGATCAGCAATTTAAGCAAAGAACAGACTCAGTCTTTACCTCTGACTGGATGAGGACATCTCAACTTGAATGATGTCTCCACCCATGATGGAGAATACTATGTGTCACAACTCATTTATTCTTTATCAATTTATTATTTTTTACAAATTCATTAAGGAAAACAGCAGATAGAAATCAGTTTAGTAACTAACAAACCTGTAAATGGAACGTCTATCCTGTTTTCTTAAAATTATTGCCAAGACTAACCACACAAATATTTACTTCATGATGAAATAGTTACCTTGCCAAGCAAATTTTTTCCCATTCAGATCAATAGCAAAGTCCTCAGGATAGAAGTCAATTATACTTGAATCCTGTTTTAATAAAGTATTATTACAGTGATTTAGAAATCTGTAGTGTTAGATGAAGGCACTTATTTTTTCTGAAGCGTAATTCAAAGAGAATTTTCTTTTAAAAAGAAAGTAGTTTACAAATTATTCTAAAGCAACAATTTAAATACTACATTTTCAAGGTGTAAAATTTATACTTTTTAAGTTTAAGCCCTGAAACTGAGTCATTAAACTAGGTGCAAAAGCATATGTTTGCAATCAGAAAACTCTTGCTTTCTATGTTCCATTCTCTTCCTCCCAAATCCCCAGTCTGCTTCATGATAAAATAAAATAAACCTTTAAGTGCTTGATCATTTGGAGACAGAAATGTATAAACTCACAAAAGTAGCACTTGTAGAGCATATCTATAATAGCATGCAAATAGCAGGGGGTAAGGTTGGTTTCTGTTTCTTAGCAGGAAAATGCTGAGAAACTCAAAGTTTGATCAACGAGAGCAATTTTCAATTTCTCTTATCCATTCAAAGCAAGAGGGAGGGCGTGATCAAGGAGAGAACATGCCCATTGGCTAGTTACTCCTCTTTCACTTTCATTTCTATTGAAGTCTAATCACCCCTTCAACCATGAGCCGGAGACTGAAAAACCATGCATCTTTCTTGCCCCCCTACAGTCAAAACAGAATCTCTTTTTCCAGTCAGGAACTGGCACAGAAACCATTAGCATTCAATAGTTAGGGCATGAATGTTAATGTGACTAAAAGTCTTTTTTATATTCTTTTCACTGTTTTCTGACCAATGTTCCAACAAAGTTCCCATTACAGAAGCAATGTTTTTTTTCCTTGTTTATCCCTTGATTTAACTATTATAGACCTCATAAACAAAGTGAAATAGTTGAGAGAATATTAACATGAATTTTCAATTAAAGACCCTTTAATTTTCTTACTGGATCAGTCATAAGTTTCCGCCATGTTGTTGGGAGGAAATTACCGCTGGCAGCTGGGAAGACACCCATCAGTTGTTCCAAAGGTCTGAACTGTAAAAAGAAAGGTAGATAATAGTAACTTTAAATTTTTAAACCTTTAGTTACTAAGATGAATTATAAACAGAAGTAATAAAACTTACTGGTTTGGTTCCTTTCTCAAAATCAGAGGCCAAGTCTGCAATACCTTCAAAGTCTGAAGCAAATGGTGCATAGTGAAATGGATAATACCATTTCCAGGAAGCGCATCCCTAGTTTGGAAAATGAAAGAAGAATTTAAATCAAAGAAGATTCAGGAATGTTCTCTCTGCATTTAACTATTAAATAACTATTAAATAAACTTTAGTTATTCTAGTTGAATTATCACATAGGAAGGCATAAGCAACTAAATATATACATTTAAAAAAAATAATCTTGAAACACTGAACCACTGATATTAAAATACACCTATAAAATGACAGCTGTATGTTCAAAAATAATCTTTGAAGTTCTTATCAACATAGCAAATGGGTAAAATTACACTTAGCAATTTCAAACAATTAATATGCATATGAATAGCTGTATTATTCTAAAATGTAAATGTTGTTTATCCTATACTTATACAACATAATTAAAAACCTAAGAAGAATAATTATTTTGCCAATTTATCTAGGCTGATATTCAGGTAAATCACCTCTTGGGAGAGAAATTTAGCTACAGATGAATTAACAGAATCACTTCTTCCTGCACTCTTTAATGTTTTCATTCAAATCCCGCTTCCCCCCATTGGAACACACATATTATTGGATATCTTATTGTATCTGGTCATACGGCTGTAATAATTTGTTTTGCTGCATAAATTAATTTATTAAGATGATAATCATAAGCTGTGGTTGAACTGGAATTACATGTTTGCAATGGAAATATATCAAAGGCAAAAAAGTGTTTTTCCCCCCTCAAATGAAGTTTCACTATTACTGATTCCATATAATTTTTTTTGACCATCATAAAGAAGTAGTTTGTCATTGCCAAGTAGGTGGATGATAGAAAATCCTCTGTAATGACATATTGGGGTAATAAATATAAAATTCCAACTCAGTACCTGGTAATAGTATTGGAGAACCCAGCAAAGCCCTTCCACATAAGACTGTACAACTTTACGACGAAACTTCTTATCGTTCACGTCAACATCAAATTTGTTCTTATAATACCGCTGTTTCCAGCCAGCTTCCCATAACCTTCATAAAAACAATAGTAAATCTACATATTGTGCAATTCAGTTTATCAAATTGTTTCAACAAAAAAAAGGAGAAGAGGCTTTACTAACAGTGGTGCGGTTTAAATCATACTCCCATGTAATTGTATCAGATGACTGTAGCCCTTGGATTATGATAGCAGTTTAGACCAGAATTTTTATTGTCATGATAGCAAAGTGAGATGTCATGTGACTATATTAACTTAAGGATGGCAATCCTGGCAGTCCCCATCATAACCTTGGGACTGCCCAAGTCATTAAGCAGGAAGAGGTGGGAGTCCCCAACAAGAAGTGTTTGTGTGTGTGTGTGGGGGGTGTGTGAATTGGGGGACTGTAGGCAGGTGCTAGGGAAGTGTGGAAATGAAGAGACTACAGGGGGTTGGGGTATTGTGGCTATACACACACTAATATAGAGTATAAGGTGTGTGGGGCAGCTGAGTATAAAATTTTTCATACTTTGTAGTGGGTTTTTTCAGGAGAAAAAGTGGTGGGAGAAACTTATGGGAGCTAACTGCAACCTTGTCTGCTGATCTTCCCATTGACTTTGCTTGTGGGAAGCTGGCGGGGAAGGTTGCAAGCAATAATTGAGCAACAAAGGATGCTGTAGCCTTACCAAACACCCAAATCATGATCATGCGACCAAAGGAGTGGTCTGATGGCTTGAATTTCAAGGACTGGTAGTAAATACTATTTGTTCATCACCATGGTAACTTTGAACAGGTGCTGAACTAGTGGTCATAATTCAAGGATTACATGTAAATTACTACTTAAGTGTACTCTTTTACCAGTTTTCCCTAAACTATGACTCACTCATCCATCTATGATGTCAAGATTGGTGTATCAATCTCTACACTGCACAGTTCATACTTCATAAAATACCCTGAGAGATAGACCAGATAAAGAAATAGACTCCACAGAAGACTAAAAACTATTTTTTTAAAAAATTAGATTAAAAAACATGTTACAAGCCTGATTTACTTCTCTTCCCTCTTTTATATTCATGTGATTTAGGAGATATTTGTTACATATTTGCAATCCTACCATACTGTTTGGACTTAAGCATTATTTCCCTTTTTGTTGCCTAGTAATGGATCCATCCTCTATCCATCAACATCATCCACTTTACTCTCTAGACTTAATATAGACTGCTTTCTAATTTGTTTCATTTTAATACATCTGGCATGTAGAAAACAAGAGACAAAGTTAAAGTTATGTTTTCTTAATAAGAACCAGCCTTTTGGTCCTAATTAATAGTCAATTTCTCAGATCTTAGGTTTAGTATCTTGAAAACTGATCCCGATTATCTTTTAAATGGAAGTACTGAGAACTTCTTTCTAAATGTAAGAAGCTTGGATTATACATAATATATTCTTCACTAACAGACAATAACCCCTCACTAAACTAAATCATCTGGTTATAGAACTTTAAGAGTTAAATAATTCTGATTCTGTTCAGAGACTGAGCTGAATATTGAACCTCTAGTCAATCTGGTGTTTAGTCTCAAAGGGAGTAGCAGCTTTTAGGAAGAAAACCAGCATGCATACTAATGGAAACACTTAAATTTAACAGCTACAGACTACACATCTCACTGGAATTTACTGAGTATCCCAACTCTCCACATTAATTATTGGTGGATAAAGAGATCATGGAAAAGCATTAGAAGGTGTGGCAGATGCAAGGTAAATAGTATTAAGGAGACTTTCTCCACTTTGACAATGCACTAACAAAGTATGAAATGTGGCACCTGACATTATCTTCAGGCTCCGGTTCACTGTCACTGTCCTCTTTTTTCCGCTTAATTCCTCCTGCTGGAGATGGTGTACCATCAGATGTGAAGCTTGAATTAGGAGAAACTGAAGGAGTCTGGGGATATAGTTAACATGCAGAGAATTAGTGGAAAAGTCTCATTACAAAAAATAAAATTAATGACATTGCAAAAAAAAAAAAACCCACAGAAAACTACATATGCATCTACTTTACTTAACTATAGATTTACAGGAATTAAAAAGTAGTTCCATGCTATCAAGGGGATCTGAAATATTCTCAGACAGCAACATTTCATGACAAGTAATAAACCACTTCTAAAGCGGATTCTGATATAACAAAAGATCCTGATACTCAAAAGAAAAGGAAAATCATCCTATTAATTATTCTGTTCTCTCCATACACTCATCTTTTTTTAGTAGTCATATCTATGTATTTTCTTTGTTCTTTTTCCTTGTTTATTTTACTGTTTTATTATTTTACTTTCACTTTGGTCAAAGTTTTCCTTTTTATAGCTGCCAGCTGCCTAGACTAGCCCCATAGATAGGCAAAAACAAAAAATTAATAATGAACTCATCAGTTATTGTTTTAATGCATATTAAAAGTATATATTAAATTTAAACCATAATGAGTTTATATACCAGTGATGGCAAACCTCGGGTGCCAAAAAGGATGTATATGTGTGTGATAGCTTGCATGCAGGCGCCTACACCCATAATGCAATGACCTCCCCCCTCACATGGGCACAATCCTTGTGCTGCTCTCCCCCCTCGCATGTGCAATAATAGATTCTTCGGAGAAGGGCGGCATACAAATCTTAATAATAATAATAATAATAATAATAATAATAATAATAATAATTTCTCTTTAAAAATTCACTAATTTCTCTAGCTGCTTCTCCTCAGTTCTGCCAGGAGACAGCAGAATTGAGGAGAAGCAGCTAGAGAAATTAGTGAAATACGAAGATCTAAAAATCGAACTGCAACGACTCTGGCATAAGCCAGTGAAAGTGGTCCCAGTGGTACTTGGCATGCTGGGCGCAGTGCCAAAGGATCTCAGAGGACATTTGAAAACCATCGGAATTGACAAAATCTCCATCTGTCAATTGCAAAAGGCCGCTTTACTGGAATCGGCAAACATAATTTGCCGCTACATCACGCAGCCCTAGGTGCTTGGGAAGCACCCAACTGGTGATGAAATACGAAATCTAGCATAGCGATCTCGTTTGCTGTGTTGTATTGACATAATAATAATAATAATAATAATAATAATAATAATAATAATAATAATAATATGTTGTGGTTAGCTCTGACCCAGCTCCTGCCCCAAGGACTGTGGATGTGGAGGAGACATCCACATGCTGCAGGCCTGTTTCCCCCCCCCCCGGGTGGAATCGGCTGATGGAAGCTCCTCTGACCAAGAAGACATAAGTGACAGGGAGGAGGAGAGTGTGGCAGACAGCTCAGAAGGAGATCAATTATCTAGCTCCTCCTTGGATTCAGAACAAGAGTTAATGATACAGCCACGCATGCGGAGAGCGATGCAGAGGCAGCAACAACGGAGATATTATTATCAAAGAAAATGAGGCCACCTGTGGTTGGGTGGGGCTGTGGTAATTAGTGAGGCTGCTATAAAGAGCAGCCTGTGGGTTTGGCCATTGTGGAGGATTATCTGATCGTTGTGTTTCGTGACTGCTTTACTGACTTTGACCTTTTATGTGCTGATTTCCCCCCGCTTTGAAACTAAACCTGAGCAAAGTGTGTTTCACTTTGTGAAAGAAGGACTGTGAATTGCCTCACAGCTGCAAGCTAAGTATCACAGAACTGATAAGGGACTTGTACAAATTACCAGTTTGTTTGGAGACGAGTGCTCTTTGCTATACCAAAAGAGGGCTTAGGTTAAGTGAATTTTCATTATAAAGAACATTATTTTGAATTTTCAAACGTGTGTGTGTCTGAAATTTGTACCTGTGAATTTTTGGGAGGAGTCTACCAGAGAGCCCGACAGAACAATAATAATAATAATAATATGCACAAACCTTAATGAAGCTGTGGAGCTTCCCTAATACTTACCTTCAGATAGTGGTAACCAGCCCTCCCATACCTCGGCTTATTTCTTCTGCAGCCTTCAAAGCTTTCATGAAGGCCTCTATATCCTATAACAGAGCTCTGGTTTGATCCGGAGCTCTGTTATCAGCTGCAGAAGCCTTTCCTATTTCCTAAAGGTCTTTCCAGAAGGCCTGTCTAATCGATAACAGAGCTCTGGATCGGTCTGGAGCTCTGTTATCCATTGCAGAGGCCTTCAGAAAAGCCTTGCCAGCTGCAAAAGAAATGGGCTGAGATATGGAAGGCCTGGCTACAACTGTCCAAAGCCGGAAAAGTTCCTGAAATCCTCTGACAGAGAAAATAGGGTAGAGGTGAGCACACAAGTGAACTTCCGGTTTTCGCAGTCCCCAGGCTTCAGGAGGATTTCCTGAAGCCTGGGAAGAGTGAAAACAACAAAAAAGAAGGCCCAAAACCTTCATGTGCCTGCTGGAGCTGACATAGGGCAACGCCTTATGATATGGCTCTATGTGCTACCTGTGTCCTGCCTGCCATAGGTTCACGATCACTGGTATATACCATGATTCTACTTTATGTTCACAGGGAAATATATGCTAGGATCTAAGATAAATCAAGGTGTCTGTATGTGTGTACATCAAATAGAACAGAAGTTTCTAAAGTGTGTTCAATTAAAATCTTAACTCAGCTTCTTAATGAAGATAATTGGATAAAATCCAATTTAAGAATTCAGAGTTCATATATTTAATAGACAATATATTATCCATAAAATCCTTCCCTTTGCACTTATTCATTTTGTACAAATAGTTGTTAAAATGACTGCATCATTGTTTTACTCATTATTTTGAGCTGTGCATATTGGAGGTAAAGTTAGGGAATGGGATTAAATTTCTATTCTTTCAAAGCTTTTTCATTATCTGGAACGATTAACTGCTAACATTAAAGTGTTTAGGCAAAAATTGAGGTTTTTTACCTAATCAATTATTAACTTTTCTCAGGCTGAAGGGATCCAGAGAGCGTATTTGGCTTCTAATCTCACTAGTCTGACTCTGGGTTGAACCAATGTTTGCAAGAAATTGAGAATATGATGGAGTCAAAGTAGTAAAGAAAAGGTGAATGTATTTAAGTTTGGGCTTAGTAGAAACTGAGTCATCATTAAGTCACTTTCCATTTGTTACCTTATCTTTATTTTAAAAATAATCACTTACAGTGTTCTGTCTGTCCTGCATTCTCATTTCATAGGCTGTTTGTCTTGGATTACTAATTGGTTGATGGCATGACCTGTTTCCTCTTCCTAAAGGTTGTGGGGTAAATTGTCCACCAAGCATAGTATGTTGTTCTCTCTGAAAGGAGCAAAATATAAGCATAAATGTTGAACATCAGCTCTGAGAGCAAATGCCACATACAGGTATGAATAGCCATGTTTATATTACACAGGATATTAATTTCAAACTGAATATGTAATATTTAAACATCCATACTGGCATATTTTATTTGGCACATCAGTGGAGTAACCACAAGCTTATGGCACTGACTGACATAGAAGTGCCCCTTGGCCAGTAAAGAGAGTCTAGTTAAGAGTTGAGAAAAATACCTTCATGAAGTAATTTATCTTAACTGATTATAAAATTACAACTTAAAATCTATTACTGATACTATTAAGGACTGCATTTCTGGCATTACTTCAGTTTAAAACAATGCTCAAAATATGATGTTGTATTTTTTTTTAGGATCTTTATAGAACACATATCAATTAATATATTCAAATAGTTAACATATAGCAGTGACATAACAAATAATTAATATGATCATTATTAGGAACATTAGAATAATATTCTGATGATTCTTGAACAGAAAACTACAGACACTTATCAAAACATTAGTAAAATAATATTATATTACAATTAACTTGGCAGTTCCAAATTTATTTAATACAAATAAAAAATTATGTATTTAATTTACAGCATTTATCAAAGCATGCTGACACTATAATAAAAAGAATAATTTCAATACATGTATGCTTAACCTTGTAGAATTATTAGTGCCAATGATGACTAAGCTATCTCTTAAATTAAGCTGCCATTTACTCAATTTATTTAATTTATTTATTTAATTTGACTTTTATGTCACCCAATCCTGAAGGACGCAGGGCGGCTGGTATACAGTACATGAGAAAGGACTCAATGGTATACAGTACATGAGAAAGTAGTAGGACTTAGGTAGAAGTGTCAAGAAGTGCATTTCAGCCTTGAAAAACTGCTACAACATTCTCTTCGTATTCCTAATATGACTTTTAAGACATTTCCTTTCTCTATACTAGGGTAGCTGCTACTAAATAGTTCCATTGTTTTATAAAGATGTTATAAATAATTAGGAGTAGGAGATTTATATTTACCTTCATTCTTTTTCTTTTTTCTTTTTGCCTTCTTCTGAAATTTTCCTGTATGCATCATAATGTATGGAAAATGTACATTAGCATTTATTAGGAAACTAAAAAATTCATGTATGTATGTATGTATGTATGTATAATTTATTCTTGCTAAAAAAACATATTGCAGATTCTTTTTCCTGCTTCAAAGTAAGTTGCTCTTCTAAACTAATCCAGACTCCTATTAAACTACAGAATCCTATTAAAGTACATATACATAAAATGTCAATTATTTAATTCGCAGATTTAACAAAGTGGGTCATATTCAAATCTTCTCTGGATGTAGTAAACAAACTACATACAGTATATATGTTTGGTATATTATATCAGCCAGAGGTTTTAGCATATTCCTTACACAAAAACTAGAAAAATTAGCAAAAATTGGTCATAAAGGAAGCTGTATGCACACAGATAAATTTTACATATATTTTTTTCCTAACTAACCAACCTGCTTTCTGAATGTTTTTCCTTAAAATCCTCAATTGATGTTAATCAAAACTAATATAAAAACAAAATGTTGAATTCAATACAAATTCATTGATA